>NC_134118.1:54407500-54707500 GCF_040939455.1 Microcebus murinus
CAAGCGTCGAGGAATGGAGCCAGTGAAATGCTGTTTTGTTAATATTCTCGTGCCTCTACTTTTATCATAGTTTGATATGTCCTGGGGAAATGTTGATAGTTATAAAGTTTCTTTCTCTTGCCACAAAAAGAAGACCTCTAGAGAAGGTCTTCCTAGAAGGCAGAAGGCTTTCCCCCACCTTCCCCGCCATCCACTGTGACAAGGACTTACTGGGGGAAGTGTATACCCATCTGATAAGTGAATCCAATCCTTTTTCATGGCGATAAAGCCTGCAAAATGCCACTGGGCTTCCCGCTTTCTTAAAAAGACCAGAACTCCTGAAATCTTACTCCAGACTCTCACATTATATCCATTGCATTTTTGTTTTTGGATTTCTTTTTGGTTTTTTCCTGGTGTAGGGGTGTAGGGACCTTTCCTTCCACCCTCTGAAAGTTCGATGATTTGAGTCTCTGGAATAAATTTGACAATAGATTAACAGGAGAAAAGTCATACAAATTTATTAGATACACATGCACAAGGGTCCCACAAAGTATGAGACTCAAAGAAGGGCCAGATGGTTGAAGCTTAAATAGCATTTTAAACTATGGAAATAGAGTCTTGGGTTTTGGGGGGTGAGGCAGTGATCCAACCTATGGGAAGGTAAGGGGAAGAACTACACTGCGAACAACGGTTGTCTTACGATGCAGAAAAAGTCTTTTGGGTGGCAGCCCTAAAAAGAACAGGTGAAAACAAGGAGGGTGTGGTATCCTGGGGACGGAGACTCTTAGTCTCTTCTGCTGTGGGAGTCAATCTTCTCTGGTTAATGTAATTTCCAGGGAGAGGGTTCGCAATAGATAATCACATTCCTTTGGGAGGAACTTCCATTAGTCAGACAAGAGACTTCGGGGAAAGCCCCTCCCTGTGCTGTAGCAAAGCCAGGAGAGACAGGGGTGGGGAGAGGTCAGACCTTGGTTCTGTGGCTGCTTCAAAGTACCCAGCAGGATCAAGCACCCACTTTGGGGTATCTTTGCAAACATTTTCAAAATTCCATGGATCTTGAGCGTATAACCCATGTAAAGTCCATTTACTTCATGGACAAGTCCTAGCAAGGAAATACTAGTCCAGGCTCCAAAAACGGTTGAACGTTAGTTAACATTTTTTTGTAGATTTTTTTTAGGAAAATGACTCAGGAGCTGGGATTATATTAATAACACTCAGTAAATGCCTTAAAATTTTCTTTTCATAACTCTCTCCATTTCTCATATATGTTCAAGCTGCTCTCCGAATTTTTCATTTCCTCTCCCTCCAAACTCCCCTAATTTCTTCCCAAATCCAGAGCATGCTGCCTTTGGTCTCATCTTCCCCTGCTTTGTCATATTCCAGACCTATTGACTTTCCTGTAGAGCGGTTACAGTGCTCTCCTTACCCAAATCCACACATCTGCAGAAGAGCCTAGGAAATGTGTTGGCCACAAAAGGAATTCTGTCTTATAGACAGACTGGGAGAGGTGATGTGAGTTCTTGTATGTTAACATCTTTGTCTATCCAGGACCTTTCCCAGAGATTTTCTCTGTTAAGTATATACCTGTCTGTGACCAAGTAGTTGTTTCAAGTTCTGCTGTGTGATGCAGGGGAGAACTTTCTAGTATTTGAGGGCAAGAGAAGCTAAATCAGATGGTGATTTACAAATAGCGATTGAAGACTACTCAGGGGGAAGACTTCTATTTTTCCATTTGTGGTGTGCTTTAACTTGTTCTCATTAAGACTGTTTGAAGATGGTGGGCGGGGGAGAATGAAGGATAAAAGACCTGAGTGATAGAGCGCCGGTTTCCTTGTCAACGCTCTGCGTCATCCTCAGAGATGCAGCGTGGCCTGGTGAAAGGACACAAGCTCTGCAGCTAGATAGTCATCCTTAAGCTCAGCTCATTTCTAGCCGAGTGTAAGTTATAGCGTGACAGTTATTATCAGGGCCAGAGAGGAAGCATGGTCTCCTGCAAATAGAGATAAGAGCTGTTTTGCAAGATTATTGTGAGGACTAATGGAATAATTTTTGCGAAACGCTTAGCATAACGATAAATGATCTTAATAACAGCTTTTTTAAAAACTGGAGTTGGAGGGCTTCTGCCTAAACTTCCTCTGTTTCTGATGTTCTAAAGTTAGTCTTAGTACTGTTTTATGCTGGTTTTACTTAAAAATATGTATCTAGAATAACAGCAATACTCAACAAGTATCAGTGATATGCAAATAAATAGTTAACAAACCTTTTTATTTTTTGAGAGACAGAGTCTCGCTATGTTGCCTCTGCTGGGCTCAAACTCCTGGGCTCAAGGGATCCTCTGGCCTCAGCCTCCCAAGTAGCTGGGACTACAGGTGTTGCACCAGCACACCTGGCTTAACAAAACTTTTTGTAGCTCAAAGATTGATGGCAATAACCGAATAACCAAGAATTTGAATAATCTCTTCTAGGGAACTGCAAGTGACCTCCGCTTTACCTGTTGTACATTCTCACTAGCTCTTCTCTTAGTCTATTCTTCATGACCACCAAGGAGAGCTAGAGGACCTTAGCGGGGAGGCTCAGAATAGTACTGCCTTGATTTTGGCAACATGCATATTGTTTCTTCAGCTAACTCAGCATGCTTGAGATCATTTTAACAGCATAGTGTTATCATGTGGTTTCAGTAGAAAAAGTCCCCATGTAAAAATAGCACCTTCTTCCTCAGCATGTCTGCTCCCTTTAATGAAAATAAGGCTTTAGCTTAGGCTGAGCCAATGCAGCTATCAAGGCGTGAGCTAAAATCTCATCTGCTTCAAACACTGTTAGCCAAATTCACTAACAATGGTACTTAGAGTCATTGTTAAGTAAGAAAGACAATGCAGTTAAGAGGCATGAACAATACAGGATAATTCATACACAATACACAATACTTAAACAGCAGTTTCCTGGAATGAGCCCCCAGAGAAGGCAGTCAATGAGAAAAATCACAATTGCTCTACAAGAATATTTACGGCAATACAAACAAACTGATAAAGAGAAGAAAAGAATCCATAGCATTCATGAATTCTTATCCAATCCAATTAAAAACAAAAAGAGATTAACTAATATAATTCAAGCCATATGGCAACCTAGTAGGTTTCTTCTTGGAGAGGGTGTTTCATTCATTGTCACCATTATCACTGCATTCTATCATACCATGTCCCATTCTGGGATTGGGAAACTTCTATGTGCATTATTAATGTGAAAATAAAACAGAGCAAAGGTATAATTTTACTTTATATTTTTAAGGAAAGACACAGATATGTTTTTAAAAACTACCCCAGAAAACAGAGTTTCAAAACCTATTCTTGCGCCATCAGTGCCCTCTCATGTTATCTTCAGAATCTGACCCACATCCAGCCTGTTGACTGATTCTGCTTATCAGAGTCCCTCAGAAGAGTGGCACCAGAGCAGTAGGTGTGGCTACAAGCGTGTACAGTTCTGCACCTGCCCTATTAATAAACTTCAATCAAGAAATTTGGCACAAGAAATAACTGGAGCTATGCTTATCTCATGACCACCAGAAATTTTACTTTCATTGGGTGAAATCTGCTCACAAAACAGAAGAAATGTTACCAGGAACTTAGTTGGGGTCCTAGAAGTCTCTAAGCTCTTTTATCAGAGAGAGAAAAGGAGAACTACAATTTTATTTTGTAATCTAGTCCCCCCCCAAAAAACCAGACCTTCTTAAAGGAAGAATGTTTGGTTTTTTTGCCAATCCTAAGATATCTCTAGCAGAAACTCTTTCAAAGTCATTTGAGGTTGTCAGATACCTCTTATTTATTACAACAAACAGATGACTACAGCTTCATTTCCTTTGGTGTCATTGCAACTGTCACTGGGCTATCAGTGGCTGTCTGCAATTCTACTCCTGCAGGCTCCACGTCAATGTTTGATAGGCCCCTTTATCTACTACTAGAAAGTAATCCTAGAAGACATTCACCTCTGTCAATTAAGAGAAACCACAATGCTTTGCACACAGTAGGCATTCTGCAAATATTAACAAGCCCCCTGCTGCCTCCCTCGAATCCACATTCCCTTTAATCTGAGGGAAAATATAAAAATCATTATGATCTAGAAGCTGCAAAAGGGCCTTATACAGTTACCAACACCATCTTCTTTGTTTCCAGCCAAAATAGATTTCAGAAGAACTATAGATAAAACATTTGGGTGGAAATGTTTAGTGGGCCATTTGAAAAATTGAGCCAAAGTTTGAGAAGAAATTTAGGAACTGGGTATATAGATTTTGAAATCACTTACCTGGAAGTCTGTAAGGAAACTGTGAAAGTAGATGAGTTTATGGAGACAGTGTAAGAAAGAAAAGGTGAATAAGGACAGAACCTCACAATTTAATCATGGAAGGAGGACTAGAGCTCTGAAAAGAAAAAAAAGAAGTCAATGAACTAGGAAGAAAATTATTAATACTTGTATTTTTTTATTTATTTGTAATAGAAATCACAAGGAGTGAGTTTCAAAAAAGGTTAACTGTGTTAACAACTACAGAACATTCAAGATAGAGAAAGACTGAGAAGACATCATTGATGACTGGGAAGTCTGCTAGTTAACCTAGTTACTGGAATGGTTGCTGAAGAAACCGGTTTGCAAGAATTAAGAAGTGCATGTAGGGTGAGGAAGTGGAAGAGATGAGAAAAGAGACTCTCCCAGGAGATCCAGTGGTGGTAGGAAAACGACCATTAGCTCAGTATATCACACAGGTAGCAGAGCCAGGCGTTTCCCTGTGTTGCATATGCTAAGCCATGATGTAAGCACTACGAATGTGGTAGATTGCAAAATGAGCCCAAAATCTTTCCGTGCATGTGTTCCTTCGCACTGTGATTTCGTAGTCCCTCTTGTCAAGATACGGAGTCTATTTCTCCCTTGAATCTGGACTTGGTCATCTGACTTGCTTTAGCTGCTGGGACATTAACAAACATGATACAAACAGAGGCTTTTAAAAAGGCTTGCATAATGGAGTTCGCTTTCTCTTGTCCACCATGTGAACGAGCTTAGGCATCTTTGCTGGAGTTTGGGAGATGTATGGGGAGAGGCCCCAAGTGAGTGAGCCAAGCCCTACTTGAACCTGCCCTAGCCTGGACAGACTAGGAAAATTGCCTAGTAAGTCACAGGATGATGAAAAATAACAAATGTTATTGTAAGCCACTCACTACCTTTTGAGGTGGTTTGTTACACAGCAAAAGCTACCCGATACAATGAGATTCTTTCCTTTTGCACCTAATCTTGGGACAAACTGAATTCTGAAGTAATAGTATGAGACAAGAGTGTTGGGTGAAACACTTTTTACATCGTCACCTTAGAAGATAAAAGACAACCAAAATTGCAAAAGCCAATCATGTCCCACCTATCCAGTGGTCAGAGTCTGAAAATCATAAGCATCTAGGGTACAGCTGTGACTGCAGGTAAGCACCAATATAAAAGATGTCTAAACATCAAGGAAATTTTGTCAAAAAGTCTATGTAATTTATTTATGGCACAAGCACAGGGTCGTTTTTAAGCCTTCATATTATAATAAGCGGAGAATTCTGTATTAATATGGTGGCGGTTTTAAAAAGTTTAGTGATTTGATTTCCATAGCAGCCATCATTTCCTATAAAGGTCACAGATGATATATTAGGAGCATTATTGGTTAAAGCAGAAAGACTAGAAACCAGCACATATGTGCAACCTGAGACAGAGCAGCAGCTACCACAGTGGTGCTGGCAGGACTTCTGGGTCCAGGAAGGATTGCAACAGCAGCCACACAGCCCTGTATTTCACCAGCCCCTGGGGACATCTTGTCCCACTGCCTGGAGTGTAGTTGATGTTCCCAGCAAGGACTTGGAGCCATCAAGAACATGCTAAATGATTAAATGATGTTCAATATACTCTGTGTAATGAGGCTGAGAGGAATGAAATCCATTTTATTACCATTTCCATGAAAATGGCTAAACTTTATAAAAGTTTGGTACTTAAACTGTCTAAGCTTCAGTTCACTGGAAAACTTACTTCTTTGTGACTCTTCATTTTCTGACGATACAGATTGGTGAGGTATTAATGTAAACGTACTTACTTGGCATTCTAATGGATCCTGAGACTATATACCATGACAATTATTTCCAGAGACAGAAAGGAAGCATTGTCCAGCAAATGGAGAATAGAGGAGTGCTTTGTTCAAATTAGGAAATAGACGTTGATGTGACTTCTTCGTGGTGGCTTTTTTTTTTTTTTTTTTTTTTTTAAAACATCTGCCAGCATTCTGTGACCTCCACTGTTTTTAGTTCACATTTCCCTGGGGCCAGATACTATCATTAACCACTTTGCCCATCTACTCAGCAAGTACTGGATTGGCCTTTAGTTCTCTTTGTTCAGCAATTTCAGGCTTTAGATCAGCCTCTGGGAAGAGTCCCCCTTTAACGACCCTACATCCCAAACTCCTAATTCTCCTCCATCCTTACCATTCTCTGGACAAGGCATAATTATTGTCATCACAGCTCTTCACATTTTCAATTCATAAAGGGCCAGTATATCAGTTTCCATGTAGGACACAAGTAGTAGTTTTTCGGTCCTTTGTCCTACCCTGTATATTTTATCTAGACAACAGATCTAATATGTCCAACAGGGCTAATCTGGGAGCACCCCAGTCTACCATCACCCTGCTCTCTAATCCAAAGGTCATGGAACTAAGTGATAGACTTGTGGAATATAATATTTGGTGCTTTTATTAAGCCCCAAAACTTTTCTATCAGTTATCTAACATTGTCTATCGCTCTCCAAATACCAGCTCTCTGCTGTCTGAGTTTTTGAATTGGATAAAAATGTTTCTAGATGCAATGTGGATTATTCAAAAAATGCACGGGCTTTGGTGTAAGACGTGTGTCCTAGCCCTGGTTCTGTCTCATGGTGACTACTTGATCTTTGACAATTTGCTTAACCTCTCTGAGCCTTTGTATATTTATTCCTATAAAGAAGTCACCGCAAGGCTTACATCATGGTTAATGTCATCACAAGGGTTAACTCATTGTAAGGGTTAATTCATGCATGTGTAGCAGTCAATATGGTTCCTGACACATAGAAGAAACTCAATAAATATTGACCCTTTTCATTATCTCCTTTCTTCATAATTAATCGTCTTATTTAGGATATTATCTTTTGGATCTTGCTTGCTTTGAATTAAGGCCATCCATAACAAAACTTTTCCAATCATTTTAATGAACTTTTAGCTTCTCACCAAGTACATGAGTGTGGGGAGAGCTGGGTTAGGGAAAGCTATAAATTGCTATTTATTTATGGGAAGATATTTGAGAACATGTCTCCCAAACTTCCTTTTTATATCCCATAATTCCCACCTGTCATATCCTCTCCCCCTTTAAATACCTCCAGAACTCAAGAATGGTAGAAGCACTTGTAAGGAAAACCATTTCCTCTCACTGCCAATGTTTGGAAATTCTGGCTTCCGAAATGGGAATTTCTGCCCTCTAAAACAATCGTCAGGGATACTTGTGCCCTTTCTTATAATCCCTTCCTTCATTTTTTTCCCCAGCTATGGTCTACATGAGTCTACAATTTATATGTTGAAATTCTAACACTTAAGGTGATTATATTAGGAGGAGGGGGCCTTTGGAGAGATGATTAAGTCATGAGGGGGATTAATGCCCTCATGAATGCAATTAATGCCCTTATTAAAATAAACCCAAAGGAAGTCTTTTTTTTTCCCCCTTCCACCATGTGAGGACACAGTTAGAAGGTACTATCTATGAGCCAGGTAATAGGCCCTCATCAGACACTGAATCTGCTAGCACCTTGATCTTGGACTTCCTGGCCTCTAGAACTGTGTGAAATAAATTTCTATTGTTTATAAGATACCCAGTTTATTGTATTTTGTTATAGCAATCTGAACAGACTAAGACATCGAGGGATGATAAGAGCTAATCTGATTAGTGATATTAGAAAAGGACTGAACTAGCTGAGTTCCTCTGGGCTTTCTCCTTAGGGCTGCCTGGCTACAAGACAAGCTGCCCCTTCATTCCAGCTTCCCCATGGTCTGGAGGAACACACAGACCACAAACCTCCATTCAGCTGCTTGAGTGTGTGCTCTGCAGATCCAATATGCTCCTTCCATGGGTCCCAAGGCATAGACTTGAGGAAAAGGATAGAAGAATGATTTCAGCCACAGTCCTATTCCCTAGTTCATCTTTTTATAGCAAAAAAGCAGATATTTAAATCCTAATGGGCTCTGTGACTATTTCTCATTTGGCACCTCAGATATTGCAATAGCAGCCTCCTAATATGAGTAGGAGTTAGTACGACTCTCTTCCTTTTCACTGGTGCACAGTTAGTGTGGGTATATTATTAGAGGAGAAATTTAGACCATGAAGTACCTGAAGTCCAACCTCCCTCATTTTATAGATAAAGAAAATGAGGCTTGGAGAGATTGAGTCCCCGAAGCTCATGAGTAGTCAGTGGCAGAACCAGGGCTTAGAACAAAGCCAGGTGTCCTGACTCCTGGTTCAGTGTTCTTGCCAGGGTGCTGTGTTGTCTCTTCTCAGCTAAGTTTAATTGAAAACAGGTCACTGGTAGACACAACTCTGTGCACCCTCACATTAGGTTCTGACTCTCTCCTCCTATGTTTCCATTCTATATTTAATCTGGGTCCAGTTACTAGCCTCTGGTCCTCTTATCCCACCTGGGTATAGAAACTATATGCACTACACATCTAGGTATCCCTGACATGTCTCCAGGTCCCAGGAGAACTGAAGAAACACAAATTATAATTCCTGACTCATCTAAATGAAAATCATCAAATTGGAAGTAAGGCTGTATAGGTTTTGTATAAGGTATGTAGGGTCAGTTCTAATATTCCAGGAATTTTATACCATCAGTACCTTCTCCAGGACTAAGCTCTGTGGAGTTATCTTATTCTTTCCTTTTTTAAATATTTAATGTCATAAGTATAGAACCCTCCTAGAATGATGAAAATGCCATGGCGAATGATATATCACATCGGTATACAAGTTTGTCTAATTATTTTCAAATAAGCAGGATTCTCATGAGAAATATATGTGCATGTACAGTGGGTGTAACCATCATTGAATTTCTCAGCTATACACTCCAAGTCAAAAATCATGCATTTTTCCAACCACTCCAACAAAGGCAGAGGAGATGGAGTCGCTGGGAAAGCGTTGCTTATGGAACTCACAGGTAAGTTCTATCTCCACCTCCAGGTCCCGACAGCTTGTGCTTGGTGCTCACTGGGCAGCCTCACAGCTGTTGGGGCCTCTGCTGTCTGAGGAGGAGGGAAGACCTGTGGTCTCTGAGCAAGACGGGTGACTGGTCTCTGGAAGGCCCAGGAGACAGGGACTTCCAGAGTGTACATGTGACATGGGTGTGTTTGGTGGTGGGAGGAACATGTGGGTGGGGCATGAAGGGGTGCCCCGTGCTTCCCTTCATACCTTGGCTTTCTGAAAGTCTTAGCTGGCAATGGCCATTTTCCAAAGAGAAATGGCTGCTGTCACCACAGAGCACTGAGACTCCCGGGCAGAGCCGCCAGTCCACCACCCTGAACAACTGGTATTTAAAGTTCCTAATTAGAGATGTATTTCTTTATGAGGAATTATTTGAAAATATTAAACCTTTTTATTTGTAATCTTCCTCTTTGTCCATTCTCATCCCCAGACAAATGCTATCTTTTATAATGCAGTTGTAATGTGACAAAAGCCTCTATCAGATGGGAAGGGGAGGTGGAAAAAAGTCCTTTTTTTTTGGCAAACTATGACAGTCAAGCAGGTAGCTAGGTAGCTGTGCGTGTTCAGATTTGACCTTTTGGGGCAACATCCTAGAGGAAGGAGCAATGAGATGGGTTGAGGAGGAATCCAAAAGCAAAGGTTATCTGTACTCCGTTCTTCCAGTCAGGAAATATATGACTGGTGTAACTCACTAGCAGGCACGCTCTATCTCCCGCTCCCAGTCCTGGAGGCGGCCACCACACCTGGTGGCCCCACTGGACTGAGAAGCCCGAGCAGAGTGACAATGGCGGCACAGAACCATGGTAGGAGAAGGCTCATGAGCATTCCCAAGCTTCCTTCAGCAGCTTGGGGCAGAAGTGCCCAGGAGTTCCCACCAGCTCTGGGCTGCAGGATGTAGATAAGGGGCTGATACCGGGGATTACTGGGGAAGAAGAGACATTGGGGCGAGGGCTGGGGCACAGCACCCCGGCTGGGAACTGACCGAGACGCATAGCCACACTCGATTCACAGAGCCTCAGGCCCTGAACAAGCTAAGACTGGATCAGGTGATGTGGCAGTGTGCCTGCAAATATAGTTGCTATCGTGTCCTCTGATACCTCCACGCACAAAGACTGGGAGTCTGTTTTCCTTCCCCTGGAATCTGGCTGACGCACTGCCTCGTTCTGAGCAAAAGCTTGTGGTGGAAGTGATGGTTTGTCAGTTCGAGGCCACGGCCTGGAAGCTTTTGCTTTTGTTCTCCTGGAAGTCAGTCATCACACTGTAAAGACACTCAGGTTACCCTCGATGAGAGGACATGAGGGAAAAGACCCTGGAGGATAAAAGGCCATCTTAGATGTTCCAGGCGCAACCAAGGCCCAGATAAATACAGCCACATGAGGGACCTCCGCTACACCTTGTGGAACAGAAAATTTGCCTGGCAGAGTTCAGTCAATTCACGGAATCATGGGAAATAATTGTTTCAATGGCCAAAATAATGTTAGTCTAAGCCACTAAATTTTGAGGTGGTTAGTTACACAGCCTAAAGTAACTGTAATAAACACAAATTCATCAGTCACAGATTTAATCTGTGAGACCCAGCCCAGCCAGAAATAAGCCCAGCCCTGCACTGTGTAGTAGAAACCAGCAAGGATCCAGAGCACAGACAACACTAGGGGCTGAGGCCTTCTCCTTCGCCTCCATGCATGCATCCAGGCATTATTTGGAGAAGGAACCGCAGCAGGGAGAGAAACAAGTTGGAGAGGTGGGTGTGGTTGGCAGAATCATGATCCTCCCCAGTGATGTCCACATCCTAACTCCTGTATCCTGTGAAAAATTACTTTATATGGCAAAGAGCAATTAAAATTGGTGATGAAATTAAGGTTGCTGATCAGCTGACGATAAAACTGGGGGATTTTCCTGGATTATCTGGGCGGGCTCTATGTAATCACAAGAGTTCTTACATGTAGAAGAGTCGGGTCAGAGGGAAGACATGTGAGACGAGCTGCACACACTGCTGCTGGCTTGGAGGATGGAGGAAAGACCCAGGGGTGGCCTCCAGAATCTGGAATGTGCTAAGAAATGGCTTCTCCTCTACAGCTTCCAGGAAGGATCACAGCTTTGCTGACATCTTCATTTGAGCCCAAAGAGACCCATTTTGGACTTCTGAATTATAGAACTAGATGATGATAAACTCTTATTTTTTTAAGCCACTAAATTTTTGTTATTTTTTTATAGCAGCAACAGAAAATTAATACAGGTAATTTTTTTTTTTTTTTTGAGACAGTGTCTCATTCTCTTTCCCAGACTAGAGTGCCGTGGCGTCAGCCTAGCTCACAGTAACCTCCAACTCCTGGGCTCAAGTGATCCTCCTACCTCAGCCTCTGGAGTAGCTGGGATTATAGGCATGCGCCACCATGCCCAGCTGATTTTTCTACATATTTTTAGTTGTCCAGCTAATTTCTTTCCATTTTTTAGTAGAAATGGGATCTTGCTCTTGCTCAGACTGATCTCAAATGCCTGAGATCAATCCACCCGGCCTCAGCCTCCCAGAGTGCTAGGATTATAGGCGTGAGCTACCACACCCAGCCTAATACAGGAAAATTGTAACTGATTGCATAATTACTCCAAATAAGACTCTCTTAAACCAGGAGAGATTGAGATGGCTTTATTTTAATTTAATTTAATTATTTATTTTTGAGACAGGTCTCACTCTGTTGCCCAGGCCAGAGTGCAGTGGTGTCGTCATTAAAGCTCAGTACAGCCTCGAAGTCCTGGGCTCAAGAGATCCTCCTACCTTAGCTTCCCAAGTAGCCGGTACTACAGGCGTATGCCATCACACCTGGCTAATTTTTAATTTTGTTGTAGAGATAGGTGTTTCACTATGTTGCCCAGGCTGGTCTTGAACTCCTGGCCTCAAGCAATCCTCCTACCCAGGCCTCCCCAAAATGCGAGGATTATAGATGTGTGCCACCACGCCTGACTGAGACGGCTTTAAATAGTAACTTTAAGATTTTTTTCCCATATCATCTAGTGTGGGGAAGGCTGGAAAAGTAAGATTAGATCTTTCCTGGAAAACAAAAAAGCTACTTTTTTTTTGATTTTTCACACTCCTGAGTACAAATTTGGGATCTTATTGCACCTTTATTCTGAGAATTGGTTTTCTGTTAAAATGAAATCCCCCTGGAAGGGTCACACGTTAAACTTTTCAGAATGAATGGGTTTATCCAATTGCTTCTCAACAATGGGCTTGGGTGAGGGGATAACGGAGGAAACAAAGTCTAGATCCCCTGGGGCGTGGGAAGGGGTAAAGGGTCGGGCTACTCCTGACTCACAGGCGGTGGCAGTCGCCCCCGAACACGCTGCTGTCTTGAGCAGAGCTGTTGTCAGTCCCACTCAACATCTCTCTTTACCAACAGTCTCAGAGGTGCCATAAACTCTGCATCGTGTGGCACCGGATGCATGTAGGAGTTCTTCATGCCCAACAGCGAAACCAGTCGCTTCGCCTTCCTGGGGCCTTCGCGTTTTCATTGCTGCTTTCCATTGCATTTTATCGTGGTTACCTGTGGTTTCAGCTCTGTGATTGGCGCGCGGCACGTCCTCACTGGTCTCGAACCCTCCATCCAAAGGAAAGGCTTTTCGAATCAACAGTTTAAACATAAACTTTCTGTTACCATTATCATCAATTACCATTCTTTGCTCTGGTTGGCACGATTCTTAGCGATACGACGTTAGAAACACCACCGAACAAGTAACAGCGAACTACTTCGTAACCATTCCACATAAGTATCGTAGCGCTTGCCAGGGGTTTATCATTCCTAAGACACATGAATACTTGGGGTACTTTAAGGGCAACTCCAGAGGTCCCTCGGGTGCTCTGAGTTTGGCCTCAACTTAGCAGGAACTCTCGTTTAGGGTAACAGGGAGTGAGAGAATAGCACAGGTTGGTGGTGGGGAAAGCCAACGAGTCTAGCGAGTGCCAAGGTCACTGGGAAGGAGAATGAGAGGGTGGGTTTAGGCGTTAGACTAAATGAATAGGCTCAAAGTCCCTCTAACACTTTGTGACTCTCAGAGGTTACTTGACTCTGTACCCCTCTGTCTATATAAGACAAAAGGTGGAGACAGTGATAACAATGCCTGCATCCTAGGGCTGATGTGATGATTGTATAAGTTAATTCGTAGAAAACACTCAGTTCTAGGTAGAAAGTAAACGCTTTATGGATACCAGTCATCTTTGTACAGAACCCAAAAGTTGAGAAACCAACACTTTCACCGGACCACAGATGACTTTTTTTTTTCCTCACTTATTGTCCATGTTTACTACACATCAAGATAAATGTTTAGTTTGCTTTGATCCCTGCCTCACGTGAGCTTGGTGTCCCGTTCCTCACATACCTGGAGTCCCTGGAAACATCCGAGAAGACGGATGTGTTTCCAGGTTCCCTTATCAGGCCTCCATTTCTGCTTCCCAACCCCTGCCTTTCCCCATGTGGTTCCAATACCAAAATATTTAGTGCATCTGTCCCAGAGGGTTTGGACTTTCTCTTCATTTGTGCTTCTTGAAATAATATGCTCCTGAGGCACAGACTGTTCCTTCATCACTAAAAAAGGTCAAGCATTTATTAGTCTGTGTATAAACATGACAACAAAGGAGCCCTTGTAAAAATGGAATGTTCAGCTTGGATAGAACACAGAGTAGTTCCTCTTGAATCTGGCAAATTCCCTCGGATTTCATATCCTTTAAATACACCATGTTAATATCACTGTTTCTTTCTAGAATTCTTGAGCCTCACTTATAAATCCCCATGAGCCCTTTGAAGTGCAAGTTTATTCATTTATAAGGCCCATAAGTGCAGTTTCTTTTTCAATTCAAGCACATTAACAGGTTGTCCAGATAAAGCGGTTCTAATACTATGGATAAAAAGTGTGCACTCCTGTGTGTCACACAACCACTTATCACAAAAAGAGGAAATGACTTTTCCTTGCTCACTAGCAGCCATTTCACACAGATAGGGTCCCCACCCTTTTAGACAGTGCCTCTCAAAAGCCCGAACTCTGATTCATTTTCTTCTTGCTCTTCCGATGACATTAACCCAACACCCAGCTCTGTCACGGCGGCTTTCCCGTTCCTCATGGCAGCCAACCACCATCTAACCCGCTCCATGCTTGAACTTGAGCCTTTCAGACATTGCATATCATCTCTCTTTGTAAAACACAGCCTCCAGTTCAGTAGCATGCATAGTCTGAGTTTAAAAAACCTTTTCAAATTTCCACCTTGTCCCTTTATAGGCTGCTGTTGGTACTGTTTTTTAAATAAGATTCTCTGGTTTTCCTTATCCAAGGAATGAAGAGGAGGTGGATTCCTTAATGAGGCATTTTCTGGCCAGTCTCAACTAAAACCTGTCTTGGAGGGTGGTGGCCAATGTTCCCACGTCCCTGAAGGCTAGCAGAGTAAAACCAGCCACCTCTGACTGGGCAGCCCAGAATTTATTTCTTGTGAGACTTGATGTATCTAAAGCCAGTTTTATCAATCCACATTCCCTCCCCTGCTAAGATGGTCTCTGTAGGAGAACATTCTACATAAACAATAAAGTGTTGATCTTCTTGTTCTTTTGCTTGTTCTTGTTCTTTTTCTTCTTCTCTTCCTCCTCTTCCCCCTCTTCTCCTCTTTCTCGTTCTTCTTCTTACCCTGACTTGCCTTTTTGTCCAAAGCTGGCCAGGAAACCAATGAGGCTTGGAAAAGGATCCACAATGTATTGGCTCACAAAATACTTATTTTACTGTTGTGAATTTCTCTGGTATATGGCAGGAAATCACGTGGTAGTACATTTTTAACTTGATGTCAACTTGTATTATTTTGTAAATACAGAAGTGAATATTAGCCCTGAAATTTAGCAGCCTACCCTGCTCACAGGAAGTACAAAGTACATTTCATTCAAGTGAATGAAACAAACATCTGCTTTCAGGGCTGGCCCCAGCTGACTTTTCTAGTTTCTTCTTCCACCATATTCCCCCCTTCCCCTAATACACACACACACACACACACACACACACACACACACACACACACTGCTATTAGCAGATCACATTACTTTCTTTCCTCTTAGCTTAGAACAATTTTTGAGCTCCAATTAGGTGAATGAATGAATCAAATGAACTGTGCAATTACACCCTGTTCTTTGCTCAAATGTTCCTTGGTTTTTGAAATATTCCCCTCTTCCCACCACCCCATTTTTATTGAGGAAATTTCTTCCCATCTTCCAAGACCCAGCTTACTGCTGCCTCTTCTTCAAGTCCTTGCTCGACACGACTCTCTTCCTTCTCGTAATAGTATTTTCCTTCTTAACTATCCCTCTTGGTCTGCCTTTATTTACCATTTTTGTTTGCTTATCTTCCTCTCCCCTTATGATACAAGTTCTCTTGTGGTAGAAAACGTCTCTTTCATCTCTGCACCTCCCAAGTCTAGCATAATGGCTGCCAAGAGGCAAACACTGACATGTTTAATGTCTTGGTTTACTGCTTACTGAGCTTTGGGAGGAGGACTTTTAAACTCCAGGCATAGGGTACAGATGGAGGGTGTCCACCCCGAAAATACAGGATGTACATGAGGATTTAAAGTGAATGTGGGTGTCCTGGTAGTCACTTGAATCTACAAGTCTGGAGCTGAAGAGAGACGAAGACTAGATATATAGAGTTGGGAGTTACCAGTGCAGAAGTGAGAATTAAAACCATGAAGTGGAAGAGTGTACAGAGTGAGAATTGAGGAGGAATGAAGAAAATCCCTGAGGAAAGTCAGCATTTAACCACTTGGGCACGGCGCTCACCGGCCACGAAACCTGCCCACAGCCGGCACTCACAGTCCCCACGATAGTCTGTGCTGTGCATTGACAACAAATCCATTTTGCTCTTGTGTGATGAGGAAAGCTTGAGACCACTGAAAGCTTGTTTCACTTTACAGGCAGCTTGACTTGTAATGTAAATCAGAATAGGTAACATATACATATATGTTTTCATTACGTTATTTTTAAATGTTCACAATTTTATTTTGATAAATGAAAAATTAGAAAAGTCAAGGTTTGTTATTAACACTAAAGTCGAGGCTTGGCTGTGCGCCTCCATGTCACGGCTGTTGACTGTAGTCCACGCTCATACCGAAGTGGTTAAGGGTGGATGATAGTTGAGATCCGGCAGTGGACTCTGAGATGGAATGGTTTGGCAAATCTGTGGATAACAAGAAAAGAATGAGGTCACAGAAGATAGGGGAGGAGTCAAGTTCAAGAAGGATGGAATCAACTAGGGCCAAACGCTACAGTACTAGGCAGCTGCTGGATAGAGGTGCTGCGTCAGTACAGGATTTGCAAAGCAGAGAAGTGTTGCTTTGCTTTGAAAGGTTCTTATTTTCAAGGATTAAAAAAATAGTTAATAATTAAAGCCTACAAGGTCTAGGAGCTATAGGAACTAAACTCTCAGTAAGACAATTATAAACCTCATCAAATCTTACCAGGAAAACTATATTCTAATATGGATTTCCTTGCTCCTCCCTATAAAAGGGATTGCAAAACTATGACAGAAACTTTTGTCCACAACCTGTGACTACTTTAGAGTAATTGAGGGACTCCAAACCATATGCCCTCCCTAGCGAATGAAGCCTTGCCTTGTTGTGGGGTCACTGTGGAAGGGTCCCCCAGGAAAACATTTGAGGTTGCAAAGATAATTATTCCTCATTATTGAGCCTCCAGGAGTAACAGAAGAAGAGCACTTAGGAGCAAAAAAAGAGCCCTGAGATAGACATTCTAATTTATTGCTACAATAATAATGGTTATCACAACTTAATTATATTTATTTGTATGTCTTATTTATATTAAAAGAAAATACAGCCTTCTTTCTGGAATAGATTAAATTAATATCAACACAGAAACAATTACATGTTTTCTTATGTTTGGAGAGGAAAGATAGCCCATTTATCCATTCTTTTATTGTTCTTTCATACACTTGTCCATTCATCCGTCTGTCCACCCAAATCATTTTTTAAGGGCCATTCCTGATTCTACAAAGATGAATAGGACCAGATAGACATAGTCACCATCCAGTATACAGGAATTTGATTTAAAACATCATTAAAATTAAGTTAGGCATCAGGATATACAACAAATCATTTAAAAATAAAACCTGAATATTTGCTTTAGGAAGCATCTCTGTACTTCTTCAGTGTACTAATGCTCCCTGACATTATTGCTATCACTGATAAATGTCAAAGGGGAGAGTGATATTTTTGGAACTGATTTTTTTACTCAGGCTTATTACAAAAATAGATTATAAACACATACACATATGTCACAGAAAGAACGTAGGCTAATATTTCTATACAGGGAGTAGCATTCCCATATTTTTAAAGTTCACAGTTAACATTTCTGTTGTCAATTATAATGATCGCTTGGTTTGAACTCGTTATTTTTATGATAGCTATCAAAATCTATGGGTATGATGTAATCTGCTTAAATTTCACAAGTGTATGAGAATTTTACAGTCAAAGAGTTCCTAAAGGAGGCGGTGTAATCCCATATTTTCATACAAACATCTTCATAAAGGAAAACAGCTAACTTAAACCAACAAGTGGTGATCTCGATTCACAATACCACAAAGCTATAATTAGACTCAAACTCATGGATATTTTATTTTTAGGTCATTGTTACTCACTGAGGCCATTAGTCTAAGTAAGTATTTGGTTATAATTTACACTAAGCATATGCTTTGGGGAAAGACCATAGATAATAAGGCAAAGTGCAATGAGTCTAAGATATCCATGTCCTATGCTACTCTCCCATCGGACCATTTGCTCCTCATTGAAGGTAGTTTGGTCCCTCCAGTGTAGGGAGAGGCACTGGCTTAACCTGGATTGCTGCTCAGGGGGGTGAAAGATACAATTCCTTTCATGAGGGTCTCTGGAGAAAGCTAAGGTTCTCCTCCCCTTGCAAAGGACACCCTAATAGAAGCCCTTTGCTTCCTGTGCTGGCAGTTGGAATGACCTATTATACAGCACACTACACCTTATTTAGTTCAAGGAGACTCTTGGGGCAGTGTCAAACCACAGGTACAAGAGCTGCAGGAGCTCTTATTATTCATCATACGTTGGCAGCCTGATGGGTTAAGACTAGTACTGGAGGGAAACTCACAAACTTCTTTTTCCTACTTGACTCTCATGTTCGAATTAGTTATCTCTGCTATTACAGCAAGCAACTCCCCAAATATCGGTTACAACCACAAAGGCTTATTCTGAACCTGGAATAAAGAAGACACAAGCATCAAAACTGGCCTGATGTCTTCTTCATGCCAGATCCAGGCTGGAGGAGCAGACCATTTTTGGATACGCCATTCCTATAGCAAAGAGAAAACAGCAAGAATGCTGGTGGAATACAATTGCACTTAAAGGTTTGGTTCAGATGAGGCAAAGTCAAGGTCACCCACGATTTCTGAGTTGGTCGCTGCCCAAGCCTGGTGTCAAAGGTGCAGAAGTTGCATACTCCCACGTAGAACGCCCTGCAAGTTGTGGAATCTTCTGCCAGAGGGGGCGTGAGTTGCTGGGAATGAAAATACACCATGCGCCTCGCTGCAGCCCCCTACCCAATTCTCCAGCCTGTTCTTTCAACCCCCTCCTCTTCAATACCAGCCCCAGGAGAGTGGCTTGCAGAATTCCATGCAGGGAGACTGCATAAGAAGTGAGGATGCAGCAGCTGTTGTTTCCATTCCGCCCTGTTTTGTTATCAGCCTCTGAGCGCAGAAGGTAGGGTGGGCTGGGCAGAACTAAAGGCGAGGTGGAAGACAAATGAGAGAACCGAGAGCTTTCTCAATGACCAAAGGGGTCACTCAGGTAGTGCCTGAGGCCAGAGACAGAGTGACCTTTAGGCACATGCTTGGAGGCCTGTGCCTGAGAGAAGTGACTCAAGCTCACCCCTCCATCCCATTATCCTCTTAAATTACTATTTACTGAGCACCCACTGAGCCACTGGCCCTGCACTCAAAACTGCAAACTTTCCTGGGTTGAGAAAGACTGACTAATTTGCACATTAAAAAGCACAAAGACAGAGGAAGCTCACCTCTTTTTCTCTTCCCACTACCCTGGGAGACAACCTCTTCTCTTCTTCATTCATGTGTGGAATCCCAATTAAACATAGTAAACAAAGGAAACTTTTTACATTGTGATTTTCCTCCCTCTCCCCCCTTGTTTTATTTGCAGTCTGGATTTATTGCTCAAGAATTGCCTCCTTTGAGCATCATCCCCTATTAACCAGACAGATAAAAGCCATAAAGGGAAGGGAACTCCTTCAGTTCCCTTTGCCAGTTGTGAGACAGAGCAGCCGCGTTTACAAGGGGAGTTGACATCTGTTGACGGGAGCCGAGCCTGTCCTGCACCGGCGCTGTGCTCATGCTCGGAATGCAAACTGCAGCTATCACAGACAGAGCTGGGGCTTAATAACTGCTTGAGCCCAGAGCAAATCTACTTGGGCACTAGAAAAGAAATTGTGCAGTTTTAAAGCAGATGTATGTTCTTAACGTGGTTGGCATGTAAAACAATAAAACCCAGGGTTTCTTCCCCCCTGCCTTAGCTTATCACAACTGTTAGAGTAAATAGTGTAACTTAAGACAGGGCGATTCTATCACAATTCCATGTAATTTGCGAATTCAGTCCATCTAACAAGATGAAGCTTGAATTAGCATCCCATCTAGAAGGCATTTCATTTTCTCACGTACGGTACAATATTAAGAGCAAACAACATATGTCTCCATGGTTATAAACAAGGGTGTCATGTTTGCAAAACAGATCCTATATGCAGAATGTCTATAAATGGGAGGAAATATGGGGTTTTTGTTGGTTAAAATGATGTTGTATTTATTTCAAGCCATGTGATCTTTAGGAGAAACGTTTTCTCTTTTCTCTGTTAATACTGACAAGGATTGTCTTTGCATCACCTTTCTCCAAACCTGAGTTCGTGGCTCAGCTCCTTCCTCCTCTGTGACCTTGAGAAAATCAAGGAGTCTGAGCCTGTTTCCTTTCCTGTAAAATGAAGGTGCTGCCCTAGATCAGGGTTTCTCTAAGTCTATGCTGAGAAGCATTTTTTCTGAGGAAATTAATGGGAGTGATACTTTTAAAAAGGGGTTCCATAGTCAAATAAGTTTAGGAATGGTGGCATTCAACACAACTTCTTTACTCGGGAATTTAATGTGCTAATAATATTCATTGTGATTCTTCAATAGGAAGATAGAGTATGCTTTGCTTCCCTAATTTATTTTACCACAAAACCTTTACTTGTGAAACATTTCTCAGAACCAGTCCAAACGTTAGACTTTACAGACCATGTAACTTATGACATTCTAGGATTTTATTGCCTTTTTATTCTGCCTACCTTTCCAATTTCTCCCACCTCTTTCAGGAAAAGACCTATCTGGGCTTTTGAATTCATTCAGAAGGTGAAATTCAGGTTATTCTTCCTGCCTTTCTCCCTTGCAATTTTTTATTTTGAAAAATTTCAAACCATCAGAAAAATTGGAGGAATAGTATAATAAGTATATACTCTTTACTTAAATTCAACAGTTAACATATTGCTCTAATTACTCTCTGTCTCTCTCTCTCTCTCTGATTGTACATATACACACACATTATATATACCATATGTATACTTTTATTGCTGAACTATTTGAAAATAAGTTGCAGACATTATGACACTTTATCACTAAATACTTAAAGATGTTATCTTCTAAGAACAAGGAAATTTTTCTATGTAATCTCAGAACCACTACTGCACCTGAGAAATTTAACATTGATCAATATCATCTAATGTATGCTCTGCATTTAAATTTCCCTAATTGACCCCAAAATGTCCTTTTTAAAAAATAATTTTTATTTCAAAATATTAGGGAGTACAAATGCTCTTGTTATATGGATGAATTGTACAATGTTGAAGTCGGGGCGTTTAGTGTGCCTATCACCTGAATAGTGTACATCGTACCTGATAGGTAAGCTTTTATCCCTTACTCACTTCCACCCTCCCCTCTTAGTTTCCAATGTCCTCTACACCACTTTATGACCATGTGTACTCATAAATTTCCACGTATTAGTGAGAATATGTGGTGTTTGGCCTTCCATTCCTGAGAATACCTTGCTTAGGATAATGTTCTCCAGTTCCATCAAAATTGCTGCAAATGACATCATTTCATTCCTTTTTTATGGCTGGGTAGTACTCCATGATATATATACACCACATTTTCTTTATCCACTCAGCCATTGGTGGGCACTTAGGTCGATTCCATATCTTTGCAATTGTGAATTGTGTTGCAATAAACATTCAGGTAAAGGTGTCTTTTTGATATAATGAATTCTTTTCCTTTGGGTAAGTACTCAGTACTCTGATTGCTGAATCGAATCATACGTCTACTTTTAGTTCTTTGAGGAATCTCCATACTGTTTTCCATACAGGTTATACAGCCCCACCAACAGTGTATAAGTGTCCCTTTTTCATTGCATCCATGCCAGCATCTATTGTTTTTTGATTGTTTGATAATGGCCATTTTGATAGGGGTAAGGTGGTATCTCACTGTGGGTTTAATTTGCATTTCCTTGATGATTAGTGATGTTGAGCATTTTTTCATATGTCTGTTGGTCATTTGTATATTTTCTTTTGAAAAAACTCTGTTCATGTTTTTTGCTCACTTTTTAGTGGAGTTATTTGTTTTTTTCTTGTTGATTTATTTGAGTCTTTATAGATTCTAGATAGCAGCTATTTGTCGAATGTATAGTTTGCAAATATTTTCTAGCATTCTGTAGATTGTCTATGCTATTGATTATTTCCTTTGCTGTGCAGAAAACTTTTAATTTAGTTAAGTCTCATTTATTTATTTATTTTTGTTGTTGCTGTATTTGTCTTTGGGGTCTTCAAAATGTCCTTTTTTAAAAAAACAAATCTAGCCTCGGTGAGGTATGTTAGCTTATGTCTGTGCCCCAGCACTTTGAGAAGCCAAGGCAGGAGGATTGCTTGAGGTCATGAGTTTGAGACCAGCATAGTGAGACCCTGTCTCTATAAAATTTTTTTTAAAAAAATTAGATGGATGTGGTGGCATCTGCCTGTAAAATCTTACCTACTCAGAAGGCTGAGGCAGGAGGATCATTTGAGCCCAGGAGTTCAAGGCTGCAGTAAGCTATGATCACACCACCACGGTAGTCTAATCAGAGCAGCAGAATGAGACCCTATCTCTAAAAGAAAAAAAAATTCCAATATGCATTTAGTGTTCACACATTAGATGCTTTGACTTCTTTAATCTAGAACAATCCCTCAACTTGCTTGTCTTTCATGACATTTACTTTTTTTGGAAAGCCCAGGTGATTTGTTTTGTAAACTATCTAAAATTATTAATTTGTATAAATGTTTTCTCATAATTATATTCAGTTTACATATTTCTGACAGAATCTTAATATGTGATGGTGTTGTGTACTTCACATTACTCTAGCAGTCCCCAATCTTTTTGGCACCAGGGACCGTTTCATGGAAGACAATTGTTCCACAGACAGGGCTTGGGGTGGGGTGTGGAGCGGAGGTGCTGAGGAGGTGATGCGAGTGACGGGAGCAGCTATAAATACAAATGAAGCCTGGCTCGCTCACCTGCCGCTCACTTCCTGCTGTGCAGCCCAGTTCCTAGGTTTTGTGGAAGACGGTTTTTCCAGGGACAGGTGTGGGGGTGAGGCAGAGCTCAGGCAGTGATGGCATGGCCCAGTTCCTAATAGGCCACAGACCGGTACCGGGCGTTGGGGACTGCAGCATTACACCATATCAGGAGGCACAAAATGTCACTTTGTCTCATTATTGGTGACGTTTTGGGTAATAGCTGGGTTTAGATGTTGTTTGCTGTATTTCTCTATTATAAAGGTATCTTTTCCCCTTTGGCAATTAATAATGATTTGACAGTTGATATTTTGAGAATTGTGAATAACTTGTTTCCCAACAATCTTTCACCCAGTGGCTTTGGCATTTACTGATGATCTTTGCCTGAACCAAATATTGCTTCGAGAATTGCAAAATAGTGATTCTTCTATTTCTATCATTCCTTCTACTTTATTAGCTGTTATTCTTCTGTAAATAAGAGCTTTCCTTTCTCTCTTCCCCTCATTGAGTATCAGGACATATAGCATAGATTCTTTCTTTTAATTTAATGCTTAATAATCTCTTTTTGTAATTCATCCTTCTAAAACATTTATTAAGAGACCACTCTGTGCCAGGTACTGAGGTGAGATCAACCTAAGGTTAATCTCAGTTTTCCTTACCTTTCCCTGCAAATACTTAAGAAAACGCTATCAGTGGAACATGGACAACTAATCCAGATTCTTGAACTGGTCACCACTTTGCCACAAAGTTTGTTAGGTGGGAGAGGAAATTGAAGACAGAGATGGGAGTGGAGTAAGAGCTCCTAATTGTAATAATTATTCCCTTTCTATAAACCTTGGTCAGGCTATTATGGTTCCAGCAATCATCAAATGGTCAACTGAATCATCTCACAGGAAAGGAAAAACATCAACTATTAATACCATCTCTGTGGAGCCCTGCTGGATCTGACTCAGAAGGAGGGAGTCTCAGTACCAAGAACTCAACTTTCTGGGATCCATGGAAGGAGAACCACGACTCCTGTTTCCACTCTGAGCACAAAATGAGTCTTTTAATGATAGTCCAAGTCACTAGGAAGATATAGTCCAAGTCACTAGAGAAGTATGTCCATATCTTTGACATTTAATAGGTTCTTATGCTAAATATCCAGGGACCAAAGTCCCCGGGCGGGACGGGGAGTCCGGAAGCACTTCCCTGGTCTGACACAAGACAGGCCCCACACAGGCAGTATCCTCATCTCTCCAGCAGGACCTGAATGACAGATGCCAGACAGTCACTAAGTGATTCAGAGAACAGAGCTGGGAGGCTGCGTTCGGTGGAAGGATAAAGATACCCTGTTCCTGGGCAAGAATAGACCAACCCATCTTGGTCAAATTTCCTGGTGGCGGCAGGTTCTGAGCGTTACGCAAGGGGGGAACATTTTGCAGCGTAACGAGCCTGGTGCCCCAGGACTCTGATGACTGAAAGAGGTCAGAAAACACATCAAAGGATGTACAATCTTTTGGACTTAATTTTGTTCCTTTTGGGAAGGTCTCTGATCCCTTGAAAAGCCTTCCAGTCCCAAGAAGAAGGTACAGTCTGTGTCCCCAAGGGGAAGGAGCCAGCATAACAGACAGGAACTGGCCTCATGCCCGAGACGGGAGGTGGGGGGAGGGAATCAGTGTCCAGGGAGTAATTGTGGTACCTGGAGTCTTTGTCACTTCAAGGTTCACACCACTTTTGGCGTCTCTCTGAGGCCATGAAGGAAGATCTACCCGGCTGTCAGAGAACCTCCAAAGGGATAAGGGCTCAGTGGGAAAGTCCAGGTTTTAGAGATCAAAAACACTCAGGTTCAAATGCTATTCCCTAAAATTTATGAGGCATAAGGCCTTGGCAACTTAATACCGCTTCTGTCATCTGTAAAATAGAGATAAAAAATACCTCACAGATGTGTTGTGAAAATCATCTTAAGGTAAAGCATGTGCATTACTTTATTAGTTAGGATTCCTTTCGTTCCAAGTAACAGAAACCAACCGGAGCTAGCTTAAGACAAAAAGTGAAAGAAATTAAGAGGGAGGGAGTTAATTATAATGTTACAGCAATGTCTCATCATTTTTACCATTAGGAATTTAGCTGAGCCTTGTAAGGAGGCTAGAACCCCAAAAGAAAAGGTCATCAGGAGTCATTGTAGCTTTTCTTTGTATATCTCTTCTTCTTTTTTATTTTTTTTTCTGTTTTCGCAAGAACTGGCTTTCTCTCTTCTAAACCAACACAGCTGACAGAATTTGGACACCTACAGCTCTTGAATTTACATCTTCCCTTCTAAGACACTGACACGAAAGGTACTAGAATCTCATAACCCCAATTCCAAAGTCTCATTCTGAGTCTGATTCTTTACCTCATGACATGGGTTCATTGTGGCTGGGAGAGGACGGGGCTGGAGCAGGTGTGGCGAAAGGGCTGTAGTGGGCTGGGTAGACATTCCAAGGTGTGGTTTTCATACCTATCTATGCCAGTATCTGTCATTTAGTGGGGGCTCACGAGGTGTTACTTTTCCTTTTTCTTTTCCTCAGACCAAAAATGATGAATGTAAGAGCAGAGTTGGGAACAGTTACCTGGATTATTCTGGGGCTTGTGGGGTCTCATGATAACTGCCATGGAAATCATCAGGATCAATGCGTTATCTGACAACGCTGGGATCGATCAGGTGGGCTGTGGGCTTCTAGACCTTCTGTGTCCTACCTAAATTTGGCTTCTTGCTGTGTTATTTGAGATGTATCTGCCCAATCTCAAAAATTCTCTGTTCTCAGTGATAAGACGGCAGACACAATCCTGCTATGGAGAAAAGTACGCTCTGCAGAAGTAGGTAGGTTAGAAGGTAATGGCTGAGGCTAATGGTCAAAGAGAACACTTAGTAACTAGAGGAACAGAATCCCTACAGGCACTTTGCTGGCTTTTCTTACAGACAACAGCCCCAAGTGCAGCAAAGTGCACAAAGCCAATTCTCTTCTTTCTTTCTTTTCCTTCCTTCTTCCTTCCTTCCTTCCTTCCTTCCTTCCTTCCTTCCTTCCTTCCTTCCTTCCTTCCTTCCTTCCTTCCTTCCTTCCTCCCTCCCTCCCTCCCTCCCTCCCTTTCTCCCTTCCTTCCTTCCTTCTTCCCTTTCTCTCTTTCTGTCTTCTTTCTTTTTTTCTTTCTCTTTGTTTCTTCTTTCTTTCTTTCCTTCCATCCTTCCTTCTTTCTGTCATTCCTCCCTCTCTCTGTTTTCTGTCTTGCTTTCTCTTGTGCAATAAATAATCACTGAGCCAAGCACTGTGCTACTGACAGAGACTTGAATAGAAGTGCTCAAGGTATTTCGGACGTTAAAATTTTTCTCTTGGAAAAGCATAAAGCCCAGGCTGGAATTTCAGGAAGCAGGGCTGGGCATGAGAGTAGAAAAGACGTTCCCTTGATTATAGGAAAGTGATCAAAGTGGCACTTGATGAAAGCAGCCCAGGAATGGAGGAAGGGAAAAGCATCCAGACTGATGGACTGAATGAAGAGCGTGAGTCTGAACTAAAGGAGCCACAGCCGTGGTCTTTTGATCCTGGCATGTAAGACTGAGGCAGTGGGTTGAGGCAAGGCCTGGCAGGCTCCCGGGAGAGAGGTTCCCATCTTCCCATCGCTTATGGAAGCCCACAGGCCTTGGCCCTTGAAGGCACCAGGTCTTTCAGAGCTAGGAAGGACAAAAAGCAGAGTTCTGAAAGAAATGTTTCCCATACCAAATACTTTTCTAATAGCAAAGATCAGAGAATAAAAACTTTCCTCAGTAATTCTATTTCCTGCTGACCCTCCAAGACAACTCGCAAATTGCAATGGAAGAAACTTGTATTTCTCTAAATTCACCACTGAGACTCAAGTGCTCCCAGGAGCTTAGACCAAACATAAGCTTTTTTCTTAATAAACAACAACATAAATGTGGTCACTTAACCATAGATTTCTTTACATCACCATTAAAAACAAATTATGCCTGGATGGTAAAATATATTAGACTAGTTTCAGGGTTTCCCTAGATTAGCAGCTTAGGTTTGAGGGAGCATTTATCTTCATATATTGGCATTTGTCCCTACTGTTTCTCAACCATGGAATCACTGGGAAATATTTAATGGATAATGAGAATCACTTGAGTGACAAGTCCTATTCGACTAAATAGCCCAGCCGTGTCTTTACAATTGATATAAATGCTTTCATATTACATTTACATCTCTTATATCCACTGTGGAAAAAAAGGTATTTCAACAGTACAAAAATAATGTGGCAGGAAGGCAACCCTGGGGTGTTATAAATATCAAATAAGTCATAACTATAATGATAATATTGGAATTTATCTTCAGAAGATAAAGGTTGAACTTATCAAGGGGCCACAAGTGAGCAATAAAGTCTTCCTTATTGAGTACAGATAAATTTGAGATTTTCGATAATCTTGTTAAATACTCTGTAGTTCCTCATTCTTAATGCCATGCTTTAGTTTTAAAACTGCTCACTGCTTCCATAATTGCAGCTTTTTGTTGCTTCTTCCATATCTGATGATCTTTAGTAAAACACCAGGATAGTATCAAACAATCTCTTTCTTTTCTCTACTTCCCTTTCTCCCTTCCCAAATTCCTTTCTCAACTCCTCACCGCCTCCCAACCCTGTATACCTTATAGTAGGGTCAAGGACATAAACAAGGAAAATAAAATGCCAATAAGAATTAGAGATTTAACAACAGAAGAGACAGAAGTGTAACACACATTTGACCCCTTTTCTCTACCTAGACAAATCCCCCTCATCTGTCAAAGCCACTGTATCAGTTTGCTAAGGCTGCCATAACAAAGTACCACAGACTGGTTGGTTTAAACAACAGGAAATTATTTTTTCACAATTCTCCAGACTTGACATCAGAGATCAAAGTGTTAGCAGGGTTAGTTTCTTTTGAGGTATCTCTCCTTGGCTTATAGATAGTCATCTTCTCCTTGTGTCTTCCTGTGACATGGTCTTCTCTCTGTACATGTCTGCATCCAAATCTCCTATTCTTATAAGGGCATCAGTCATACTCGCTTAGGACCCATCCTACTGACCTCCTTTTTACTTAATTATCTCTTGAAAGACCCTATTTCCAAATGTAGTCACTTTCTGAAGTACTGGGGATTAGAATTTCAACAAATTAATTTTGGGGAGACACAATTCAACCCATGACAGCCACTCATTCTACCCTGATGTTGATTTTCCATAGTCTTGATGATCTCTGGAGACTGGATGAGAAAGAGATCAGACCAGATGAGCAAGAGGAGACCAGACTGGATGAGACTGGATGAAGAAGAGGAGACCAGACGAGAAAGAGACCACACCAGAAGAGACCAGACAAGGAAGAGGAGACACGACCTGATTTTTCCATTTATATAGCTACCTCGCATGCACTTCTTAACTTTACAAACACGACGGGTATTTTTTTGTGTCGCGATCATGACTTTTAGGAAGCCATGTGGCTCTTCACATATCTGTAACTATATCAGGATCTTTCAGAATTCACTTTATTCCAAGATAGCTTCAAAAAGAAATTAACCCCAATTATGACATAGCTGGTGATAAAGAAGATAGTGACAGGTATTGGGAATTCTGATTTAATGCTGTCTGGAGTGTTCATTCTTCAACATCCAAGATAATAAATAACGATGATGGTGGTAATTCTCAAAAAGGACTCAGGCATTTGCATAGTGTCCAACATGCAAGATGATCCCTATGCTTGTTGAGAGAGACCAGGATGTGATTAGGCAGGTGAGAGGCTATGCCCAGGAATGCTGTCCATTAGCCTCCTGTTGTAATTACGGTGGTTCTATTTATTACCATGTGACAAGAACCTTCCATTACCTAATTGAGTCCTCACAACACTCTCTTTAATGAGGTAGGTATTATTCTCCTTGCTTTACAGATGGGGAAACTGAGAGTCAAAGAGTTTAAGTGACCTTCCAAAAGTCACGCTGTGTAAGCAGAGAGGAGAGAAGTGCCCGTGTGTACAGCTTCCAGGCTGGCAGACCCAATTCACCCAAGATGGATCAATTTAAAGCCATGAAATTTGGGTGGAGGAAATGTTTGCCCAGTTGACAGCCTGTTTGTGTTTAATCCTCTGTAAAGTATTTCCTGGCTCAGCTCCTTCAAGAGCTGTTCCTGTTCTCAGTTGACATTCTTGAAGAGAAAATCAACCTACCAGAATGACTGAGGACTTCACCCAGGGGTTCTCACATTGTATTAAATAAGAGAGTCTCCAAATTGCCTGAAAGACAATTATTTGAGTAAAAAAAAGATTATATTGTATTTTGGTATGAAAAAATCTCTCTCCTTGAAATATATGGCAATGACCACCACTTAATAGTTAAAAATGTTAGGAGGGGTGGCTTTGGCTTTCAAAAGACGGCAAAACATTTTCCCAGCATCTTTGTTGGAGAAAAAATGTTATTTCAGATTTCTTTGGGCTTCCCCCTGAGTCTGAAGCTTCCGTGAGGGGTCCCGGTGACTCCCTCTTTCCACAGTCTGCACAGGCAACGCCTGCTCAGGTTTAAGGACAAGCACCTCACCTTCGCCGTCCAACACAGGCCAGCCTCAGGGCCCAAAAGAAGGAAGAGCAGACACAGTTGCTCTCATCCTGAAAAACTCCTAGTGAGGCAAAAGCTTTCCCACACAGGGTTTGCAGGGAGATTTCAGCCAGACCCAGCGGTCTCGCTTGTTGTCAGAGACTCTAGTTGATTCCCACCTTCAGCAAAAAATCCTTTAGGGCAGCAAGCGCAGCAGGAAACCTGTCATTAGCAACCACCATAGTGTCACATCAGCGATTCTCAGGAGTGTCACTCCGCTATTTAACTCAGCTATTTACCTCATCGGGGAAAGCTTTGTTTGATTGTCAGAAAATAGAACATGTACATTTGTCTGTCATAAACACACACAAGCTCTCCAGAGCATAAATAAACAAAGCGATCATGTACGTCGGTAAATGTGTTTGCATTATTTAACCAAACCAGACGAGGCATGTGAATAACCCTGCATATAAAGTACCATCGAGTAACTTGCTTGTAATCTGTCTTGTACAATACAGCCATTGCCACTCATTCCACTCACCCAATTCAGACCCTGGAAATGTACTATTTTTAGATGGGCTTTGTACACCACTATTTACAAAGAGCACTGTTAAATCCTTTGAATAGCAGCCAAGAGGTTGGGTGAGAACCTAGAAACCTGCCACACAGATCAGCATCCTAATCAACCCTGGGACAGCCAGCGCTAAAGATTTGCCTTTGTTTCCTTTTTCTTCTTTGCCTTTGTCTCCACGGGAATATCGATGTAAGAGAGGAAAGGAGACAAAGAGTTGGGCCTTATCTGTTCTTGTCGTTCAAATGGGTTGCTTTACTCGCTCCCCTAGATAACAGCCCATTTGTCAACATCTTTGGCGATTTAAGCTGTTCTTTGTCAAAACCACTTTTGGAAAAGATTCGACCATTTATTTACTTGGGAGCCAACGTGACGGCAGCAGGTGCGTCATGGAAAACTCGGACGTGGGTGCCTCAGAGCCCCGGGGATTCGGTCACGTGACCGGCCGCCTGCCGCCCGGGCCAGCGGGCCAAGTGGCCACACGGGAAGGAGGGACGGAGGAGAAAATAGTAGGCAAAGTGTTGGCGTGAGGCAGGTGGTGGATGAGGCAATCGCAATGAGAAAGGATTGCAACACTAGGGAGGAGAAAGGCCTCATATCATTTTGCAGCCAACAAGAAACCTGAAGGAACTAAGTTTGGCTCTGTTTCTACAGCTTGGGAAAAGCTGAGAACGGAAGCAATGACTGGGCTAATTCTGGACAAAATTTTTAAAAATGATTTTTTGTCAGAGAAGCCCAGATCTTTACCTCAATTCTTTGCTTCTGTGTAAATTGCTCATTTTCCAAAATTCTTTAAATCTTTTAGGTGATTTGAATTAATTTGCGTTTGGTGCATGGGGCAGGATCATTTGAGGCATCCCTGGTGGCCTAAATTGTGAAGGTTTTACTCCTTTAATCCACGTTCCTCATGGTGCCATTTTGTTCCTTCATGCAGCCTGATTGGCTGGTGCATTGGCTACGCTGCTGCCAGACAGGGATGTTCCGTCACGTTCCTGTACCTGTACGTGTTGTTCTCGTGTTCTCCATGGTATTATCCCTTTCCCTTACCAGAACTAACCAGAGGACAAAGAGAAAAAGGGTTTGGAGTCCTTTGGATCAAAAGTGTTCTCTTAATTAAGACATTTTATTATTTGTTATTTATTATTCATAGTTCAAAAGGCTCTTTATTTCATCATAATATTAGAGGCATTTGGCCCGGCATGGTGGCTCATGCCTGTAATCCTAGCACTGTGGGAGGCTGAGGCAGGAAGATGGCTTGAGCTCAGGAGTTTGAGACCAGCCTGAGCAAGAGTGAGACCCAGTCTCTACCAAAAAGAAAAGAAAAAAAATCCCAGCTGGGCATTGCAGCCTGTGCCTGTAGTCCCAGCTACCTAAGAGGCTGAGGCAAGAGGATTGCTTAGAGCCCGGGAGTCAGAGGTTGCAGTGAGCTACAATGACACCACTGCACTCTACCCAGAGTGGCAGAGTGAGACTCTATCTCAACATAAAAAAACAAGACAACTGAGCACCCCTCTCCCAAACCCCCATCCCTTCATTTAAAAAAGTAATAAAATAAAATAATAACAAAAAGAACATAAATTTTATTAAAAAAATAATAATATTAGAGCATTTGATGGGAAAGTAGTGTGCCAAGATGATCAGTAACAATAGCAACAAAAACAATTTACTTTTGAACCCATATGTGCCAGGCACTATTTTAGGCACGATTGATTGACTGATTGATTGATTCACAGGGTCTCACTCTGTTGCCTGAGCTAGAGTGCAGTACCCATACCGTAACCTCAAATTCCTGGGCTCAAGTGAACCTCCCATCTCAGCCTCCTAAGTAGCTGGTACTGCAGATACATGCCACCACATCCAGCTAATTTTCTTCTATTTTTTGTAGAGATAGGGTCTTGCTATGTTGCTCAGGCTGGTCTCGAACTCCTGGCCTCAAGCGATCCTCCCACCTCAGCCTCCCAAAGTGCTGGGATTACAGGCATGAGCCTAAGGACCTGGTCCTTTAGACACTTTATACAATAGTTGTGCCCTTACCAATAGCCCCGCAGGGCACCATGTTCCCCATTGTGGGGAAATACTGAGACCGAGAAGGCTGCTTGGTCCAGGTCACCAGCTTATCAGTGGCAGGTCTGATGCTCAAACCTGGGTTTATTAGGCTCTTTCTACTACACTAGGCAATATCATTTGTAAATGTGAACTCATTCTGAGCATCAAAGTACAACTGGCTTTACTTTGACGAAACTCAATTCTGCACTGGTTTCAGTTATTTTAACAGACTCAACATGCTTATTTATCTGAGAACTTTAACAGAATAGCAATAGGATTGGTATTTGGGTTTTGACTGGTAGAATTAGGCTTGCCTACAGCTACTGTTAATTCCTTAATATCGTCTAAGTATTCCATTTGACTTGATTCTTTTCCTGGATGTGGTATGAGAATGTGGTCTGAAACAATGAATAAGAATATCCTTACTTCCTTTATAGGTACATAAATAAATGAAGAAAGAATCTTTTCCCCAACCCTGAGTGTATAGGCAGGACCATTACATAGCTGGCTTACACACATGCAAACTTTGACTGAAAAAGGAATCATTGAACAAAGCCTGGGCAAGGATTGGTGCTAAATAGGAAAAGGAAAAAAGTTCATGAAGAGGTGCAAAGAAACAAGGAATTAGGTATTGGTAAATTTTGCATGTACAATAGTATTGCTGTCATGATGAATGTCTGCTCAATAGATTTTTCTCACTTTCCTCATATATGTGCATTTATTTTGTTGGTCACCAATACCCAATATGGATAATGGGAAAAATAAGAACTATAGCTCTTAATATAGATTCTGGAAAGTTAAAAACTGCCTTTTATAGCTCTAAAACCAAAGCTTTTGGCTTCAGTGTAGATGGAGATATCTCTATGCCATTTACTACCTGGGTTTTTCCATTTGCTTGCATTACCATGTTCTATTTCTGTTTTGTTTGAAAAGAAAATGGAATAGAATTACCTCCTACACTCACACAGCTATTGACATTAAATTTCATCTTCTTTTATTATGATCAGCAAAGTTACTCATAACATTGGAATTTGTTTTTTGCTTTTAAAGTTACAGCTACTGCTGTTGTTGGAATAATTAGCAGTGCTTTGGCACTGTGTCCCACCTAAACTCATGGTATTTGTGTACTATTTACCTTTCAGAAAAGCTATTTTGCAAGAAGAAAAAGAAAATGGAAGTACAGATTTCCAACAGCATACATTTTCTTTGCTATCTCTTTGGCTCTGAAAGAAGATGTGTGAAACAGAATTTCAGGCTGTAATTAATGCAGCTCTTCATAAGATAAGAGGTTCTTTTTATCTACAAAAAAATTGCTGCACTAATTCTCAGTGAGAATTGCAATGCTCTGTTGATGTTCTTTCTACAAGAGGAATTCACCTTTTCTACTCTCTACATATTTACAGAAAATTTTTAATATTTTGTTATGGGAAACTGAAGGTGGGTAAACATGCAATGGTAATAATATTATTTTATAGGACTGAGTCTAAAAACCTTAAATATTAATATTATGTTTAAATAAATGCTGAATAGGGGTTACATAAAGAATTGTCAAATAACATCGACTCTCCAGGCATGTACTTGTAAACACAGACCTTAATTGGACACAACTTAGATCCAGCACTCTTCGAGGGGAGGGTAAACAAATTGGAAAATGCATCCTCATTTGATATAGTGAGGAAAAAGAGTTATGTTTCCTTGTTATACCCTAAAATTCTGTCCGAACAATGATGAAACTCCTGCTGTTTCTTGACTTAAACATCTTGTAGAGTGCACATTGCAATTCAGAAATAATACTTTCTGTATGCATTTTTCATGCACGAGCTTGGAATAATTGGTAATGCATTGGCACTATGCTCCACCTAAATGCATGGCATTTGTATACTATTTAACTTTTGTAAAAAACCAATTTTCCAAGAAGAGAGGAAGAATGAGAATACAGCAAATGACAAGAAGTTAGAGATCACCAGAGTCATTGCTGAGGGCCTGGCGGAGAAGACTGCACTGCAAGGCAGCATGGCTCTGTTGATCCCTTGGCCCCTTTGTGTAGTCCAATTTCTATATCCATAAATAGTGGGATACTCATTCCTTCTCTTCTGTCGTGACACCCTGTCAGGTGAGTGTGAAAGGGATAGAGAGGCTTGTCATTGGGCACAAAGACTAAGATGCTTGGTCAAAGCAGGAAATAAGGTACTTTGGCTAAAAAAGTTGCATAGTTTCTAAGTATGATTATTGCAAGTAAAAATGAGTAATAAGTTTCAACATGGTTATTGTTATTCAGGATATAGCAATAATTTTTATTTAAGTGAAAAGATATTTCTAACACTTCAGGAAAAAAAACAGCACTCTCCGTGTCCACTGTCCACTTTCCTTCACACATTCATGCCCACATTCGTGCACACACATAACGCATGCCGGATTCCCGAGCAGGAAGATTCTTTCTTACATGTTCAAAAAGAGACTTTCAAGCTCAGAACCTCTTGAGAGTGAGAAACTTTTCTTGGCAGATCATCAATTGGTTCTGAGTGAACAAATCTGACAGAGAGCCCTTTTTCTTGGTTCTTTCTGTTCATATTGTTCACCCCCTCACAGCAAGGAGGTCTGCTAGGTAGGGTAAAAGGACCCTCGAAGGGGATGAAGGTGCATTTCTCTGGATTAGCTGCTGAGCAATTCTAATGCTTCAGTTAATCTGCTACCTCTATTCCTTGCCCCTAGCCCTCAGTTTTCCTTTTGTATTCTGAAAATAACATCCGCATTAAATTGGGTCAGTGGAAAAAAATCAGTCACTAACTATTGCTTACAATTTTGTCCCGCAAGAAAACATTTGGTAAATATTCCTTATCTAGAGTACACACTATGCAAGGCTCCTAGGGTGGTATTTGAATCAATTCACCTTAGGAAAAGTTGCTGATTATTTTCGACTTGAATCTCCACAATTAGAAAATTTACCAAATGCTGTTCTAATAGTGCACTATGCTTCACTGAAAAAATCTAAAATCAACGTAAGTAAATATATACCCAACAGAAATCATTGCAATATACATCAGCAAACATGTACAAGTGTGTTCATAGAAGCACTATTCAAATTAGCCTAAGCTATTTGGAAATAACTTAAATGATCATTAACAGGAAAATAAAGTGTAACATTGTCCCACATGGAATATTATAATGCAGCAAAAATAAAAGGACTACAGCTACATACGATATGGATGAATCTTAACAACACAATAATGTGTGAAAAAAGCAAGTTCCAAGGATTACTTATATCATAAAACCCCATTTGAAAGAAAAAAGTAACTAAAAATTTATTTAGTAGGTATATATATATATATATATATACACACATAGTAATAAAACTATATAAAATGCAAAGAATTGTGGTTACAATAGGTGTGGGTGGCAAGGCAAAGGGAAAGGAGAATAGCGCACAGGTAAGTTACTGCCAATGTTTCAAACACTTATTCATGTTAGCTTATCATATTATTAAACATTATTAATCAAACAAACAAATGAAAGGGCCATACATGGGGAAAAATCAACATGGAATGTCAAGGTATTGGCAGCTGAAAAACATGATTGGTGTATGGTGGTGTTTACATGAAAATGAGTAGTGTACTCACCTTCGTGAAAAATAATTAACAAAAGACAGAGCTCATCATAAGGTCACGTGCCATAGAGCCTGGCTCTGACCACTTCTGATCATCCCTTATGTCTGACTTATCCTTCTCTGACTTCTTTGAAACCGTCTTCCTTCTAGTTTGAATCCCTAATTGTGGATATTTCCTGTGACTTTGTCTTTACTTCTCTTCTCTCTTCCCTATGTAATCTCTCCTTTGAAGAGCACATCCACTCCCGCGTCTCCAGTTACCTTTCCGATGACTCCCAAATCTATTCACCCAACACTGGTCTCTCACCAGCAGCATATCCGGACTGCTCACAGGGTAACTCCTCTTGGATTCTAGCTGTTTTCTCACCATGAACCACCAGGGTGACCATGAACTAGTCACTTAAGCTCTCCATATTATCAATTTCTTCATCTCTGAAAAGAGGGGTGGATCTAATTTTTAAACTTTTTACTGTGTTGAAATTTATGAATTATTGACTCTTCTTGACATTAGCTGCTTGTCCAGGATACCACTATTATTCTAGGCTTGTAAATGTGGAAAATAAAAGAGTGTAAAAGAGTTGGCCAATTTCATCTTACAATGTTTTTAACTTTAAAAAATTTCTAGGCCGGGCGCGGTGGCTCACGCCTGTAATCCTAGCATCTGGGAGGCCGAGGCGGGCGGAGTGCTCAAGGTCAGGAGTTCAAAACCAGCCTGAGCGAGACCCCGTCTCTACCATAAAAATAGAAAGAAACTAATTGGCCAACTAATATATATAATATAAAAATCAGCCGGGCATGGTGGCGAATGCCTGTAGTCCCAGCTACTCGGGAGGCTGAGGCAGGAGAATCGCTTGAGCCCAGAAGTTTGAGGTTGCTGTGAGCTAGGCTGACGCCACGGCACTCACTCTAGCCTAGGCAAGAAAGCAAGACTCTGTCTCAAAAAAAAAAAAAAAAAAAAAAAAAAAAAAAAAAATTTCTGCATGAGTTAGTGTACACAGTTTCAAAGTCTTCACTCAACATGGAACATGCATTTGAATCTTTCTACTATGTTACAATATGTTATGTTATATTACAACAACATCTTGTATATCCTATAAGATGTCTTGCGGTATCATAATTATTTCTTCCGGTATTGGTTTCACCAGTCACAATGGAACTATCTCATTCGTCTTTATATCCCCTCTAACACTTGGCAAGATGCCTAGCATGTAGTGGACTCTAAATAAACTGAATGGTCATTATATAAAACAACCTAATGACCAGATTTAATTTTAACATGCATATACATACAACTCTCAAGTTTATGACTTATCATCTTAGCAAACAAATGGCAAATGCTCAGCAAAAATATTTTCGCTGGGCTTATTCTTCCCATGGGCAGTCTAATAAATAGAATCCACTTTTCTTCAGTTCTCATCAGGCAAGATGTATGGGGAAATAATGGCTATAGGCCTATACAGAGTGAAACCTTTTAACAGCAAATTTACATAAAGCCAAATCTAGTTAGGGTCAGAATTTGAAAATCCCACCAGACTCAAAGCAATTTGTCAGTAACAAAATTCCATTTCAAATCTATTTGTCTCTGATTTCTTAGGCTGTGTTTTAAATATACTTCTGCTTGTAGGTAAATCAGTCTTTGAATAAACATCAATATCTGTATGGTTTTGGTGTGGCTACATTTATCAGATGAATGTGTATATTTGTGTGTGTATACATATATCTATTTATTATATATAGATATAGATATATACACACTTTTATTTTATTTTTATTTTTTTAGGGACAGAGCCTTACTCCATCACGCAGGCTGGAGTGCAGTGGCTCATTCATAGCTTACTGCAACCTAGAACTCTTGAGCTCAAGTGATCCTCCCATCTGAGCCTCTCTAGTATCTAGGACTACAGATATGATCCACTATCCACTATTGTTTCTTTATTTTTTTGTAGAGACAGGGTTTCATCATGTTGCCCAGTATAGTCTCAATCTCCTGAACTCAAGTGATCCTCCCACCTCAGCCTCCCAAATTGCTGGGATTTCAGGCATGATCTACCACACCTGGCCTGGGTGTGTATATTCATCTTCTTTTCTGTTTAGAAAATAAGTAATTTTATACTTTGAATCATGAGGATAATTATATTAGTGGATATTTAAATAAGTGCCGCCCATGTACTAGGTTTTCTGGAAGATAAAGAAAAGAGTTCCTTCTTTTTAATTAAAATTAAAAATCAAAGTAAATTTGTATTTTCAGGGTCCACTAACCATTGGAAATGACACACGTGCAACTTTCCCAAATCTAATTTAAATCTTAGCTAAGAATATCCTAGCATATAGTTTGTTTTCTATAATGTTAATATTTGAAGAGGTGGAAGGAGACATTTTCTTTCTTCATGTCAGTGTGCAGTTAAATAATGGGTAAGAATTTTATTTTTTATAACAAAGCTGTGTTTTGAGTATTACTGTGTTTTGGTGCAACATGAAGTCTACAGATTCTGATGTTAACTTAGGAGTCTCCAACCACAGTCTTTACAAATAAAAAGTCTCAATTTTTATTCCACTGGATCCTGGTACTCCCCTTCAGGTTATAATTGACAGCATTTAATTTCTTTTCAGCATAGCTAGTTCCTTTCACAATCTAAAAATTGAGGATGCGCTGCAACCAGAGTTCTTGAATTACAAAGCTCAATGATTATATTTGATATAAAATCCTCTGATCTACAATTAGGGACTGATGAGGACAGGCTGTTGCCTCCAAAGGTTGAGAAACTTGTATCTGATTATCCAGAGTAAACCCTTCTTGAATTCTAACAATTGGCCACAGCATGTTATTTTCTCTCCCCTTTTTTTCCTTTCACCTTTGCCAGACATATGACATACAATCCCGAGAATTAGAGATACCTTGCCTGGAAAAGAAGAGAATTAGAGCAAACATAATTGCTGTGGGCTAACACTTGCAGATCTTAGCTCCAGAAGGCAGAACCCATGAGAGGAATTCTTAGGGACAATATCACCAGCTCTATATAAAGATTTTCCAACATAAACAGCAACTGCATAACAGAATGGGCTGCTATGGGAGAATCCAACATCCCACCAGAGGAATAAGGCAAACTGTAAGACCCTAAAAATCTGCAATATTGGAGATTTAATGCTAATGATATTATTGTCATTCAGTCTGGTTCCTGGTACTAGTTAACGCTCGCTTGACATTTTGTCAGTAGGGATTAAAGTCACTGGAAATGGTCACTGTACCTAATCGAATTATCAGTTTCTTGATCTGTAGAGTGAGAGGATTTGATGAATTGATCTCGAGAACTCTGTCTGCTTCTAGCCAGATTCTGCACCGATAAGGAGTTGTCACCGTGTACTTACCTTATTAACCCTTTTTGGTTAACATGTAAGAAATTTAATAAATGTCTGACATTTTTCAACTAAATGTATAACCTTTGGGAATCAGTTCATTTTCACTGATTCAATTTTAGTCCTTTTGATTATTTTTGTCAGTGGGGTAAAATAATGTCACATAATTAAAATAATAAATAACCTCCCCAATAATTTATGTTTATTAATCTTGTGACAGAACCTCTAGCTATATTTTGTTAGAACTAAATTAAAAATAGCACATAACTTGCAACTCTAGCAAGTTTTCACAATTTAAATATTGAAGATGTGCTACAACCAGAGTTCTTGAATTACAGAGCTCAGTGATTATATTTGATAGAAGATCCTCTGATCTACAATTACAAACTGATGAGAACATGCTGTTGACTCAAAAAGATTGCAAAATAGCATATATCACTTGTAGACTCCTGGGACTGGCACACCCCAGGCTGGTCGGGTATAGAGATGCATTTTCTAGGATTGCCAATACCCTCATCTCTGGAACTGAATTAGCTTTACCCAACCTCTGAGGTTCCTAATACCTCATGTCCTCAATCTGTGGGATTTCTAACACCTCACCTCTGAGACAGTCAGCCCTCTAGCAGGTGTTGAAGCCTCTGAGACCAACGCTACACTAAGCTGTACAGGGCTGAAACCACAACTTCTGTCTCAAGAACATGCCAGGCAGGAGCCTGTGCAGAAACTCCTGCAGGAGGAGGACCTCATCTCAGTTCTAGTGAGCCAAGTCCTTCCACTGGTGATGCCAATGATCACTCTCATGCCTATTGATCTATTTTGTATCAGTTACGCTATTATAAAGTATAGCCCTCCCTCAGCCATCACTCCTCTAGCACAATTATCCCCACTGCTCTTGGACAAGCCCTCTCTTCCTCCTCACCTGCCCAAGCCTTCCACATGCCCTCTGGAACTGTCGCTCCATAGTCAGCAAGCTCCATTATCTCATCAACCTGTTCTCTCACAGTCCCTTCATCTTTTTGCTCCAGCTACAACCTGGCTTTTCCCTGTGGACGCTATTTCTCCTGGGGTGGTTGTTTATTCTCTAACGCCTGGTGGAGAAAGAGGTCGGCATCCCATTGTCCCCCACCACCATTTTCAGATCCTTCCTCTACTACCCTCTGGCACCCTCTCCTCTGAGTCAGTATCTAGCCATCTGCGCCACATCCTGGTGCTATCATCTCTGGACCTCACATTCACTCTTGGGGGCTGCTCCTCTCAACCTCAAACCCAACCAACTTTTGCAGAAATTTCAAAACCCAGAGTTGACCTATGTGATAATCTGAGTCTCAACCTGCTCATCTCCATTGACCTTTAACTTTTCTCCATCCCAGCTACCCCTTTGCAGGGTTACATCTGGACCTTGTTGTCTGCAGTTGCTGTATTGCCAAAATCACTGATTCAAGCATTCTGCTCTTTGACCACACTTTCCTCCTCTTTGATTTATCCTGTCCACTATGACTATTCTGTGTCTGAATTTGTATTTCTAATTGATTGCACTTTCTACCAATTCTTCCGCTCTCCTCTTTTATCCCTTTCTTCCTGACCCAGCTAAAATCCCATGGCCTGTGATTTCAATAACAGTTTGTAAACTGTCTCCCTGACTACAGAGCCTTTGCCCATGGCATTATCTCAGCCTGTAAGGGTTTTGCTCACCACTTGGCTGGTTAACTCCTATTCATCATTCAGATCAATGCTGGTCAATAGAACTTCCTGCTTGATGCAAATGTTACATACCTGTGCTGTCCAATACTGTAGACAGCAGCCACATGAGACTATTGAGCACCCAAATGTGGCAAGTGTGACTGAGAAACTAAATTTCAGTTTTATTTAATTTTAATTAATCAAAATCATCACACATACTTAGTAGCTGCTATTTTTGGCAGTGCAGTTTCAATCTCATTCAAGCTGAGCTTCCTTAGGGCAACCTTCTCTAACTCCCCACCTGAGTTCAAGGTCCTCTGTTGAATGCTGCCATGGCCTTATCCTTGCCTTCACAGCACCTATCTTAGATTGTAATCATATATTCATTGTGTGATTATTTGATTGTATCCCCAGCATCTGGCCTAACTCCTGGCATACCATAAATATTTTTCAATGAATGAATGAATGACCATCATGAGAGGAAGAGGAGGGGGTGCAGATTGAAATTGCTGACAAGCATCCTCAGTGGATAATCCTCATAGTCCAAAGAAGGAAGAATGTACTACTGGAGTTACAGGTGCCACTGGACACCCCATCTCCAGGGCCTATTGGCTGTCACTGGAGCCAGTGGGTGTGAGGACTGGTGGTATGTTCTCACAGGCCAAAGGCGGCAAGCTCCTTGCCCTCCTACCATAGGTATCATCTCTCTATTCACATCCTGCCTGGTTTACCATCAGTCAAATTTCAACTGTCAAAACAATATCCTCCTCCAGCTGAGCTATGAGCCTGATAATTTATTCTGATATACTTTGGCTGTTACCAATTTTTTATAACTTAAAAAATACTGGGATACTATATTTGAAAGTAAAGCACATTATTTCAACACCTGATTTTCTCAATTTAACATATGGCTTATATCTTAAATGTGTTTTTAAAAGATTATATTATATATGCTCAAATTGATAGTTATAATTTCCCCTATCTAAGGGTTACATAATTAAATGTAGGCATGTAATTTTTGTAGAAACAGATACAATATGGTCTAGAACATCCTAAAATATTGCTGCTGCATCTCCTACTGATAGTCCCCTTGGGAAAAAAATAGAGAAAAATGTAACCTCAAGGAGGTCCTTCCACATCAAAAACCTCAATTTTTCCAGTAACAAGTTTGAGAATTCCTTTCTAATGTCAACAATTTTTGAGAACTCTCCATTTCACAGTAATTGTATTTTCAGTATTCAGTTGAATGTGAAAATATATAATGATAAAAGCTTCTATAAACCCAGTAATGTTCTAAAATTAATAGTGTAATAATGATCACAGCACTTATATATACTTAAAAAATAAGAGTACAAACATATGCATCATATTGCTTATTTACAACATAAACAGTGCTTGTAGTGGAAGCACACACGTGCTACTTTCTCCCAGTATCTCCACCATGCTGCACAGTCTGTTTCTGTTACATATTTGGTGGTTCAGTACTCAGAAACTGATCCAATATTTAGAGTACAAAATGAAGTTACTGAAGGGGGACAGTCTTAGAAAAATTGTAATTGATATATACACACATTATTGTTTGTGCGAGTGTGTGTGTGTATACACTGCATATTATATGTACTCTTGACAAGGGAATCATAGAAGTTGGAGATATTCCAAGAGTTTATCTGGGCTATTTCCTACAGTGTAATAGAATTGTAACTAAATCGTTCATAACAGAAATAGCTGGATGATTTAGTGCATTCAGCAATGAAACAATGTTACTGTTTTACATTGGTTTTAACATAATGAGAAAAAGCAGCGCTATCTCTCCAGCTATGACTACTGCCATTGGAATTCTCAACCGCCAAGATCCTTTGGCTCTCACTTCCCTGCCTATACGTGTGTTGTAGAGTACAAAAATCTAGTCAGTGTCTATTCCACAACAAACCAGCCTCAGATCATGTCCTAGATAGAAGCACGTGCTTTTCACTGATTCAAAGCATTCTTTAGCCATGGGGCATTCACTTATGACATGTTTGTTTTATGATGATGGTTTATATCAGTTTGGTTTTTGCATGTAAATGCCATCATTCTTGGAACTCCATCCCCACCTTACTTAGTTATAATAAGCATAACATCAGTGGTTTATAACAACATAATCCTGAAAAACTAAGGAGGTGCCTTAGTTTTGCAAAGCATTCTAATAGAAATACTACATTCATATTTCAATAGAAATATACCTAGACAACAACAGATAAGCAAATTTCCTTTGGATGGTACTTACTAGGATCCTGCTATTAAATGTTGCTCATTCTGTGGTTAATTTTCCTATATCTTCAAGCTTTAGTTCTACAGCTTCTCATTTTGTAAGGTATCTTAAATGGGTCCTAGAAAAACAGCAAATGCTCTAGGACCAGGTTTACTTAGACTGTGCTGACTCTAAACTTCTGAATCGTAAGTTCATCTCCTTCTTAATCAAGACCCTCTGGTCCCTACCTGAAGTTTCTTTTTGTCCCTCGCCCTGTATAAACAATTCTATCTTTGCCTATATCTCAAAAGGAAAGCGCCCTCATTGTAAAGACTTGCGCTTTGCTGGTGGACTTCTTTATCTATTCATCCTCCAAGATGCATAGTGGCAATTTGATTAGTAGCAACCCGCCAAGGTAGCAAAATGCACGTCCACTTTAATTTCTGTACAGCCAGGTTATTTGCTATACCTCAGGGAGAGCTCTAAGCTGCTCCTGACTTCTTATATTGATTGGTAATTCAGATTCTCCTGTTAATGCAATAGTTAATATTAATACGTTGCATATCACACACAACTCATAAGAAACGATTTCCAAGACTACTATGGCATAATGGGTACTCGATAAATATTCATTGAAAGAATGAATGAATCAACTTATAGGTATGGATGGGAAAGCCAAGGATCATGTCTCTTTTCTGTAACCACAGCGGTGGAAGGGAATGCTGCCTTCCACCTTGTCATGTCACCCCTTCTTCCAGCACCCCAGAGCGAGGTCAACACATCCCAGGAATGGTAGAATGTGCTCGGCACACACTATATTGTGAAATATAAGTTGTTAATCTGTCTGTCTAAAATAGTGTAAAATTTTCTTTAAGATATAAACTAAGATCAAAGACAACCTCTGAGCACCATCCCATGAAACAGTCTGTTACTGCAGTGTCAGGTTGTGGCTTCTGCCACCACCTACTTTGCCATCCTGTGCTTTTCTACTCTCCTTCTGCCTCCTCTGACCCAAATCTGAGCTGACTCAGACATTTCCAGTTCTTGGCATGTACATGGGTGTGTGCGCGCGCATGTGTGTGTATGCATATATATATTTTCTTAATCTTAGTCCTAATGAAAAACATTTGGAACGCAGCAAGTAATTCTTTCTCACTCTATGAATAGCCATTCAAAGGATGGTTTCCAAAGGATTATTAAAGCACACACAAGAATTTACATTACACTCCAGTGGGTAGTAATGGATTGAAAACATTATCGATGCTTTATAATGTGGAGAAAACTCTGACTATATAGCAATAAGACTAATAAAGATAATCATGGGTAGTGAGAAAGAAATAACCCAGGTTCCATGACTTGAACTGTTGAACTTTTTATATAGTTGGCCAACATTTTTTCACTGCATTTAATTTACTAATTTATGATTTTCTTCAGCTAAATTCTGCATTCATTTGGCATAAAATGTCCATGTACCTAGAAAATATTTTGATATTTTATGTGCTAATTACCTTCACATAAAGTTTGTGTCTTTGAAAATAACTCAGTACCCTGTGATTAATATACCAGACTGATAGGAATATAAATATATACAAATACACACACAATCACATGTATGTTTCATCTTGTTACAAGCCAGCTGAGGTTAGACTGAGAAAAACTCTGTATAATAAACATATGTATAAGTTCCAGCTAATGATCCATTTCTAGGGAATGTTAAATAAACCAAATTCTGGTTTGGCCAAAGAACTTAGATAGCCCCTTGGAGTTTTCTGCTACATCAGGTGTAACCGAATATAAAATTCTCTATCTGGAATTTCAGGGGCAATTAAAACTCTTAATAATTCTTTTCCCCCTTGGCTGTACCTTTATTGGTTGGCAATTAATCACTTGGCTTTTGACCAACATAGGAAAAAATATACTCTTTCTTAGAAAACTCATGATGGCAGATGTCATTTTCCAGCTCTTGGATGCCAATGGGAATTGACCCCAGTAGTCGTACGCATTAAAATTCTGTACAGATAAAATCGTATTTAGTGGAGGAGCATTTTCCATTAAGGTAGTCCTTCTAATAAGAAACAACCCCGGAAACTACTTGCTGTTGTCTTTACCAGGGAAACTGCCCCATGACTGGCCCTCAGTCCAGACCCTACCACGGTGACATCACCATCATACCACTGATGCGCCAGAGTGGTGACAGGCACCCTGGGCCTGAGCTGTGGCGGTGACTCAGCTCACCCCAAGTATCTCCAGGTTTCCAAGGCCACCCCACAGTTGTGGGCAGCTTTAGTCAGGCTCATGGGGAGGTCTGTCTGAGTTCATCACCACACAGCAAGACAGGGTTTTGCTGAACATTCATTGGTTTTCAGTTTATTTAAAGAGCACAAGCTGGGACACACGAAGACTAGAGGTTGGCTTCTAGGAAAGTCAACCTCACAAAACATGGGCATTATTTATTTTTTTTATTTCAGCATATTATGGGGGTACAGATTTTGAGGTTTCAATAAATGCCCTTTCCCCACTCCGCCCACAAGTCTGAGTCTCCAGCATGACCGTCAACATGGGCATTATTTAACGTCCCTGACACAGTTGCTCACCAGCTCCTGCTTTGTAAAAACAACAAACGCACAAAAGATGAAGAAAAACTTTGAATAATTAGCACGGTACTCGGGACTAATGATAAGATTATTAAAGTGACACCTGAGCCCACTCAAAGCAAAAATTTTCTTCCGGAAAAAAAAGTTGGTAAGCGTCACTGTCCAGTGAGGCATTTATTTTCAAACTAAACCCAATTAAGAAGCTGGGCTGCCATAACTGCTCTAGAAGCGAGCAGATACACCTTCCGAGCCCGCGACAGCCCAGCGCGGCGATGGGCATCCGAGCAGGCCCCAGCTCCGCGGAGCGGGGTCGGGCCACGATCCCCCGTGGCCTGGGTCTGCCCTTGTTGTCATGACCCGCCTGGAGTTCCCTCAGCATCACCTCTGACTCACACTTGGCATTCAATAGCAAGATGGGCTCGCCGACGATGAGAGCCTGGAACAGGGCCAGCCTGTTGGTCGTAAAGCAGTGCCTGCCACCGCACGGCGCAGCGGGCCAGGCGTTTGCGGGAAACGGCCGACAGCAGGATAAACAGGCGGCTCCTCTTCTGGGGAGCTGCAGAGGAAGCAGGGTGGGCAGAATCGAGTGTTCAGGTATACACTTCTGGTGGCTCTGTGGAATGGTGGGCCGCCGTAAAACAGCGTCAGCTGGTGACACTGACGTGGCCCCCGTGGAGATGGTGAGGCTGTCACCCCCCCCACCCCAGCAAAGGCACCTGCCCGGGGAGAGAGGCAGCGTCCCCACAGGGCAAGCCAGAGCAGGCGCCGTGGGTGGGCACATCAGGTGTGAGAGGCGGCCGGTCAGGGACTTCTCGGTTCTCCCCAGCCCTGCAGAGACATGGGAGGGAATGTGCATGCCCCTTGTCACCACCCAAGCTGCTCCACATGAAATCCTGAACCCCAGTGAACAAGTAAAGGCCCTTGTGCCAGTCAGGTGCCAGACGCCTGAGGTGGAGAAGAGCTGAAGGTCTCACAGTCCCATAGCAGAGTGACACCAACAAGAGGTGTAGCATCAGGTGAGCAGGTTATGTGAGCTCCTCCCCTGTGCCTGGTGCCTGGGACGGGGTCATTCATCCGGCTTGGTCTAGGTGTTAAGGCAGTTTGGGTGTTTGAGGCATATTTAGCACAGGTTAGTTCACATCAGGAAGAATTATAAACTCTTTGCTTTGAGTGACTTTTCAGAGCAACCAAATGAGCCCGGTATCAGCAAATAGCAGTCAGCTGAGATAAGCGGGTGTTCTAGGAGCGAATGCCCTTGTGCCAGGAAAACAAGAACAAGCATGAGTGAGAAGCAGGAAAACGAAATCCACAAACACAATTCATGATTTACAGCTGTGAGACAATGCCTCTTTTGCTTGGACCTCAGGCTCCACAAAGCGCAGCGTGGGGGAGGGTGAGTGCGCAGTGGCCCCCCTGGAGCAGGGGGGTCAGTAACAGGAGTAAAATTGCACCCACTTTATTGCCCCTTTGTGCTCCTGGGTCGCTGCCAGGCCTGTCCTTGGACCCAGTCCTGTCCTAACCCTGCAACATGTGGAAAGCCAACGTGTTCAGATGGAATAGCAGGGGATTAGATCTGAAGAGATTACCAGTAAAATTTTCTGGAAAAAAGAAATAATAACTATTTTGAAAGCATGAGTGAAAAAGGAAAAGTTCCTTTGTTTCTAATTAGAAAGTTTTGCAAGTTATTAACTTATTAAGGACAATTAGGACAATCTGGTACACAGCTCTGACTTGTAGTAGTGATTTTCAACCCTTTCGTGGCAGGGCCTGAATTGCAGGCCCCAGGGTTGGCTCCTACACAGAAGCTCTTATGTGTTGAGGTCTCTTGTGAGCCGGATCCACACAGGATGGGGAGGGGTGAAAAACGTGGGTTCAATTTCAACTGTCAGGATTATGGTTCAGGATTATTTTCTTAGAAATAGTGAGTCTTCAGAAAACCTTTGGGTAAAGGCAACAGAAAGGGTTGGGTCTAAAAACAGGTTTCCAAAAGTGGAAATAGGACACAGGAAGTGGAGAATTGAAAAAAACAACTAAAAAAACAGATTAGCCAGAATGAAAAGAATAGAGAGAGAAGCAGAAAGACTGGGGGAGACCTGATGAGGAAAGCTATGAGAGAATAGGATCATGGCTTCTTGGTCTCTTTTTCAATTAAGGCTTTGCACAATGCACTGAGCAGAGGGGGAGGCTCTCCCACATTTGGGTCTGCTCTCCCACATCTGGTGGGGAGTGGTGAGTGAACTATACCCAGACTTCTTGCAGCTCTCATCTCGATATCTGTTTGGTGGGGGCGGAGGTGGGAAGATTTATAACGGGTTGTGTAATTACTGGGAACGCCAGCCAACAGAACACATGAGCCATGTGGGTCTGGGTAGTTGAGCTCGATAATCCTTATTGGCTGTGCCAGACCCTGAGCTAGACTCTGGGGATACTTAGCTGACTAAGACATGGTTCCTACACTTAGCAGTTCACCCTCAAAGAAGGAGACAGGCAAGTAAGCTGAAAATTATGATTCAGTATGTTTTGGGATACAGGTAAGAGCCAGGGCTGTATAATATGGCCAAGGCAAAGGGACACCTCACCCCAGGAGGAGGTCTTGGCCTTGGGGCCACAGAACAGCCTGTGTGATTCCTCCTCAGGTGAGGCTTGGGACCTCAGCTGGTTCACAGGGTATCACCATCTCCAACTATTTCTTACATCTTCCCTCTCTATTTTCTCACTGCTCCTTCTATTCTAGGTCTCTCCAATCCTATACACATCTCTCTCCAACTCTGCCATGCCTTCAAGCTACTGGCAGAGACTTTTTGTTTTACTGCCAAAGCATAGCATACATTTTCCTACATTTCCTCCACACCCTCATTTGTTACCCATCCCTTTATGTCAAGTTCTCCTCTCTACCACTTTACAGTAATCTCCCTCTTGAAGAAGCACACCAGTGACTTCCTTATCGCCAAATCCAAAGACCCTCACTGGTCTTACAGGGAGCTGACTCTGGCAACTACCACTCTGCAAGGTAAGACTCTCTCCTCCTCCAGCTCCCAGGCCTCTCTGCCCCTGTTCTTCCCACACCGCTTGTCCTGTTTCTTTCATCAGCACCAATTCCATCTCCCGTCCCCTACGTGGGAATGTGCCCCAGTGAACGGCCACAGGCGGCTCACCTATGTTCAGAGTCCCTGCTCAATTCCATGCTCACAACACCCAGATCTTTATCTCTAGTTCTGATCCTTCACCTTATTTCTAGCCCAGAATTTCCAGTTGCATACTGGTCAGGCCCAAGCCATGGCCATCTGTGTCCCTGAGTGTTCCTTGCACAGTGCATTGCATAGGTATGGATACAACAATGGTAGATGAATGGTGAATGAATGAATCAGTGAATGAAGAATGAATGAAATACCCTAGTCTGCTGCAGAAAGCCCTAACCTGTCACTTCTGTCTTTCTTTCCTGACCTGATTCCTAGCCCATCGTTATCTTCCAAGAGGCAGACAATGTATTATTTTCCAAGAGGAGTCTCTTACACAAAGCCTGGTAATGGAGACTCGTATTATCCACCCAGAGAGTGGTATTGTTGTCTTATACCCCTCCATTCTCTTTTCAGGATCTCATTTTCTTTCTTGGTGAAATAGAACAAAACCGATCAGTCCTTGGGGCAAGTAATAAAATTCCTGGTAATATTGTTCCACTTGTCATTCTGCAATCCCCAACTCCCACCATGGGCCGCATCCTAGTACCAGTCCACAGCCTGTTAGGAACCAGATTGCGCACATCCCTGCCTGAGCCCCGCCCCACACACCCCACCACCACCATCATGGAAAAAATCGTCTTCCATGAAACTTAGGAACCAGGTCTCACAGCAGGAGATAGGTGAGCCTCAGACAGGCAAGTGAGGCTTCATCTGTATTTATAGCCGCTCCCCATTGCCTGAGCTCCCCATGCCCCCAACCCCCACCTCACCCCCATCCTTGGAAAAATTGTCTTCCATGAAACTGGTCCCTGGTGCCAAAAACATTGGGGACCACTGTGAAATTGACTGACATTAGGACTGACATATGCAGTGATTTATACCCCAGCTTCAACCTGCCCTTTCCCATGATCTTTAACCCTAAACTAACAGTAACAACACTAAGGATAGTGCTTGCAATAATCCAGGCACTGGGCTGTGCTAAGCATTTTACATCTATTATCTTTCTGAATCTTCTCCAAAACCTTATAAAGCAGAAACCATTGTACAGAGGAGGAAAGAGAGGCTTAGGGAAGTTGAAGTGACTGGCTCAAGGTAAGTGGTAGAGCCAGGCTTCACAAAGATGTGAAAATGTCCCACTCTTAACCCTCTACCACATAGCCTCTTGTGCCTACTGGATTCAATTAGAGAGGGCTTGAGTTGGTTCATGTCTACAAATAATTGAATACCTGCTACATGCTGAGAGCATTGTGGGGTGCAAAGGTTTAAAAAGATCAAGTCTCTGATCTCAAGAAGCTTACAGTCCAGAGGAAAAGCTCCAAGATGAGACTGATGCCAGCCAAGTGAAATGAGACTTTCAGACGAAAGGGTTACATTTACACAAAGCACACACAGTTCAGCATTGCATGTCCCTGCCCTTGAAGAAGATCCCAGCTGCTGGAGTTTTGACTATGCAATGTTTCAGATTTAGTCTCCCCTTCTCTTTGATCAGGCTCCTCTGTCTTTCTAAAGCTCATACTATACATATAATTTCCATTCAAATTCAAAATCTTTCTGATTATTGTAGTGAATGCAATGTTATTCAAGGATTTTTTTTTTCTGAAAGAGCACCTATCTGACATGCATTTTTAATTTTATGTGCAATATGCAAATGTCATCACTGTAGTTGTTAACCGCAGTGCAGGATTGCAATTAACTATGGAGCTGTGCATTTTAGTTATATGCTAATGCTAATGAGATTTTCATAAAGCAAGTCCAATTACCAGTCCTATTTTTTAACTGCAAGAGCTAGTGCAAAGCAAAGGTGTTGACTTTCTTTGAAATAAATTACCCTTTGTCCTTGGCTCCTTCATCATATTCAATCATCCTAAAAAGTAACTCCTGCTCCTTTGAATATTGTATCCTGCCTTGCTCTCCAGTACAATATTAATGGAGACTGTGGGCAAGATTGTTTAGAAACCAATTTACACTGCACAGGCAGTGGGAAAACTTCCGCCGAATGTAAACTGCTCCAGCAGAGGCACAGAGCTTTGAATAGTCAAAGTAAACAGGACCTGGAGGAGACTGAAGACCCAGACAGTGAGTTAGCAAAAATAAACCACAAGAGAGCATGTTCGCGGTATAGCCTTGCAGTGTAACTTTGCACCAAGCTGTGAGTGGGTATTTAAACTCAGATTCATGATCATCTGTGTCCCTGGTTGGGAATAACCACCTTGGAAGAACAGTCATTCATTCATTCTCTCCTTCATTCATTCAGAAACAGTTGTGGGGGCATCTGTGTGCCAGACATTAGACACTGGAGGTTCAGATGTGAATACAAGGTCGGAGGGGTGGCAGACTTGGGGGATTTGAAGCAAAGGGAGACTTTCACATTTTATTTCTGTGTGAATTGATTGTTTTACAAAAAGAAAGTGTTCACGAATCACTTGGGCAGTGAAAGAATGAAAAGCGCAGTGCCTGCCTTCAATGAGCTTATCGTCAAATAAGAGGGTACAGATGTGCAAAATAATTTTGTAATAAAGTTTGACACAGGACAAATTTTTAGAGGAGGACAAAATGAAGAAAAAAGTCAGCTTGGAGAAGGGGATGGGAAGGGGGACAAGAAGCTTCACAGAAGAAAAGGAGATTCTTGAGCTGAGCCGTGAGGGTGGAAGAGCATTTTTGGGGAGAACAAGGTGGGAGGTCAGTCCAGAAAAGACCAACCTGAAGAGAGCACAGTGGGGTGAGACAGCCCAGGGGACCACAGCCATCCAGGGTCCCTGGAAGTATGGGGTGTGTGGCAGACCTGGGGTGAGAGAAATAGCTGGAAAGGAGCCACTGAGGGGTTTTACGCAGGAGAATAAGCAATCAGGCTTTGCTGCCAGCATTGCTTCTTGGACAGCAAAGTGGAAGGAGCTGGAAGGTGAAAGGTGGGAGTCTGGGGGAAGGGGGAGTAAATCGCCCACCCACACTTCTTTTTTTTTTTGACACCTTTTCTCTCTATTCAACTCTCACCCTGAGACAAATGATCAGGTTATATTTTTTCCCTCAAGAGGATGTTTCCTGCGCCCCTGTGGAAGGCTATGAAACAAACAAAAAAAAGTATTTTTATTTTTAACATTTTCTTTCAGAAAGCAGAAAGAAAACACCGGAGGTAGGAATGAAAGCTTGGTGATGCTGATGTGTAGTTTGGGGGCCTTTCCTACTCTGGGTCAACGTCTAGCAAGGTGAAAGGAGCCGAGAAACAAAAGCACGAGAGAAGAAAAAGAGAAGGAAATGAAGAGAAGAGGGAATGATAAAAACACCACCAAAAACTGACTAGAATTATGTGTGGGTAATGAGGCCACCCTTTCTTCTTTTCATACCGACCTGCCCCTAAACTCCTACCACCTCTGCCAAAAAGAGGAAAGCCAGGAATTGGGGAAGGATGATGGAACATGGAATCTTCCAGACTTAAGCTAATGGCAGCAGACCCCCCCCCCAGAGACAGGAGGAGAAGGGGTCCCGCTTCACTGTAATAAGGAGGAGAGGTCAAACATTCCAGTCCATAGGCAAGCAAAGGTAGTATGGGGAAGTTGAGCACTTGCTACCAGGTGTCCTTTGTTTTAACTGTGAAGCGTGAAGCAAAGTCACCTGCTGGGGGTGAAGGGGTGGGAATTAAGATGGTGAAAAAGTAGACAGTAGGGTTCATCCAGGACTGGGGTTTGCTAGATAACTTTGATGGGAGGACCAAGGGTCAAGGGAATTTAGGGTCTAGGCAATATGTGCTGGACAGGAGGAAAGGCGAGACAAGGCAGAGAGGAGGGAGGAGGAGTGACAGGAGTGGCTGAGAGTGAGCTGGAAGGAGGGGGGTGTAGCCAGGGGACAGTCGTCTGTACTTGTCATTTCATGGTGATGCATAGGTCTGGGGAGAGGCTGTGAGGATGGAAGGAAGAGATGGAGGGGAAGGCCACAGGAAGATAAGGAGGTCAAAGAACTGAGTGGTCAGTGGTTAGATGGGTCAGACCGAAAGAATATGAGACAAATGCCGGTCTTCTATGACTGAAGACGAATGAGCAGAAAAGCAAAACAGAACAACCTCATGGAGCGGTAGCAGGTGTTTGTGATGACACAAGCCACCAAGGAGTGGAGTCCCAAGGCAGATAGTGATGATTTTTAACCGATAGTCTTCCCTCACCTCCTTGCTACCTTTCTTGCTGAGAGAGCCTTCCTTCCCCATAGAGGCCACGTGCATGAGTTCATGACCCAACCCCAGACAATGGGACTAGGAGACAATGTGCTGGGAAAGAACTTCTCCCTGTTAAAAAATTACATATGAGGAAAAATTCCCCTTTCTACCTTCGGACATTGTGGTCAGCTGAATAATGGCCTTGAGAGACATCAGGTGCTAATCCCTGGAACCTGTAAGTGTGACCTTGTATGGGAAAAGGGTCTTTGCAGATATGATTAAGTTTAGGATCATGAGGTGGAGAGATTCTCCTGAATTGTCTAGGGGGGTTCTAAATGCAATCATAAGTATCCTTATAAGAGAGAGGTAGGGGGAGATTTGGTACAGACAAAAGGAAAGACACACACACACACATACGCGGGAGAAGGCAATGTCACATGGCCAGTTGGTTGTAAGGGTGGCTGGGAACCACAGAGGAGCCCGAAGGGATTACAAACACCATCAGACTCCCCACTTTAGATAAGTAGAGATGTCTGTATTTCACTAAAACCAAAGTTTCACAAAATCAAACCTACTCCTCCTGCATCCAATGTCCTTTGACATTTTTCTATTTTGTTCCATTCCATTCTACTTTATTTTTTCAAATGCTAGTCTCCACACTAAACTGATTTCATGTTCCACTAAATAACTCACAGTTTGGAAACCACTGTCCTGGAGGATGATGCCATTTTTTTTAAAGCATGAATAGATATTCTCTAGCCCACAGGCGGGCACAGAGCAGGACTCAGTCAGTGGTCACCATCATTGCTCCCCTGATTGTGGTGGACAAAGAAGAAAAGAGGAAAGATACAAGGGCTCTTCCTCCCCAGAGAGTGGCAAACTCTTGCAATTAACAAAGCATAAAATGGACTCCTTTTGACATTTCAGTTTAAGATTCTAGAATTAAAACTTGCCGCTGGTGTAAGACGAAGGAGAGAAAAAGAGCTGGAGGGAGAGTGTCTATAAATTTAGGGCAGGACACCGTCTACACAGGTGTTCTTCTGTGCTTACTTTGTGGTTCCATTTGTCCCGGCACTTGGACAAGACACACAGGATTCACTGGACATGCAAAGTTCGCCAGATTTCCATAGAGGTTTCTTACCCATTTCAGTCTCAACTGACAGATGATTAGTTATTGGATTAATGACCCTCGATTGTATTTCTGAAGCTCTAGGTAGGACTTGGGGCATGCAGGTGAGCAGGAGCCGCCTGACTCCACTTCTCCCCACGCCTGAACCTGTCCTGCCCTTTCCTGCTGTCTTGGACATTGGCTTGGAGAAGGAAAAGAGACACAGGAAAGGGAAGCGGGGATTAGGAAAAGGTATGGAGACAGGGAAAAGCAGGGAGAAGAGTGGGAGAGAAGAAAAGGGAAATCAGGGACACGCTCCAGAGTGATTTCTACCGACTGAAGGAAGAGAAAGAAAATTAAAGGCTCTTTACCTTTCACCTTAAGCATGAATTTAGGAGAAAATGACTGGAGGATGCAGAACATTTTCAAGATTGTAGATTATGAAAGGATTCAGAGTTCATTGAGTTTTATGAAAAAATGAAAAGTAGCTGAGGAAAATGCTGAATGCTATTCAAGAATCATAAAATAAGGACAACTCATTTACTCAGGTTACTATGTGGCTCTTGGATGAAAATTTAGAAAGAGGCAGCTGTTTGGAAAGTCAGTGAGAGGTGCTAAACCAGGGAGAAATCCAGAGCAGCTCTTAGCCCTTCCTCACCCTGGAGTAACTTGAGCCCTCAGAGAAACTGGGATGTGAGACCACAGTCCAGCATTCTATTTTTAATTCATAGTGCAGAGATAAGAGTTAAATATAAGGCAGATTAAGACTTCCCTTAAATCTTCTCTACAAAAGAAAAACTGGACTTAATCTACAGGAGCACTCTTTGTATAGCTCAACACCATCATTTTCTAAGAATAAAATTAGAAGCAGAAAACTGTGTCCTTATCCTTTTGACATCCAAAAATTATTGCCATCAAAGTACTACAGCCCATGAAATTACTTTCCAGGTTACACTCATTAGATTTAGCATTTTCATTCTGTAGACCTGTGGTTTTAACAGAAAAGGAAAGAAAAAAAAATCCCCTCACTTCATAGTACAACTGTTCCCATATACTGGCCCATTAATGGGATGCTAATGAATGCGGAAGTCATTGTAAAATCACAAATGCAGAACTGAGAAGCAGATTTCAAACATCGATACGCCTAGACTTGTTTTGGAAATTTGGACCACGAGAGCGTGGGATTCAGGTAGAGTGTTGCAGCCTGTATTCCCTGCACACTGCAGCTAAAGAGGCACTCAATTACAGGCTGCGAATTTTTTTTTAAATTTTTAATCACATTATACGATATTACCTTTATGGGTTAGGCATTAAACAGGATGCCAACCTGGCTGCTAGGGCCTTTGTCACTGGATGCATTAGCCACATAACACGGCGGCAGCAGAGCAAGGAGATTAAGAGTGCAGGCTCAGGAGCAGTCGGCCTGGGTACGAACCCAAGCCCCAGCAATTACTCACTGTGTGACCTTGGGCAAGTTGCTTAATCTCTCTGTGCTGGTGTTCCCACTTTTGTATAAGGAACATAATAACAGTCCATGCCTCAAGTAAGGATTAATTGAGAAAATGTATGCAAAGCACTAAATCAGTTCCTGGCATGATAGCACGTGCTCAACAGCAGTCGGTGGTGGTTAGCATTATGTTGTTGGAGATGCGAGAGAAATGAATCTGAGATGGCTGTGCAGTCCGGTGGCTCAGTTCAAACCTGCTGAGGCGTATAGTCCTTGGGACATTTCAGGCGTCGTGCTGCAGAGGAAGAGAGACCAGGCAACTTTCGCTGATGGTCTTCTGTGTATCTGAAGCCATTATAATGCTCTGGGCTTTGCGTGGTGGGTCATACCTTGGCGTGTGTGTGCGTTTCAGTCATTTCAGCAAGTCGGGGTGCTTTTCTGGACAAAGCTTTCTATGCATGGTGCTTTTAGGGACAAGGAAGAATGACAAGGTTCTGTCCATAGCCTACGTGGAGACTAGTTGGAGAGATTCCATACACCCAAGAAATTCAGCAAGCTCTTCAGAGGGCTTAAGATGAGAAGGAACTGTATGTATGAGGAGCTAGTGGGATGCAAAGACGAGTAAGAACTGACCTCTGCATTCAAGTTGACAATTAGCTGAGGGACACAGTTCAGATAAGACATAAGGCAGAGTGAGTTATGTGCTATCAAAGCAGCACAGACTGATTTTTATGGAGTCTCCAGAGAGGAAACACCGAGCGAGACACACTTTAATGAAATTCTTAACTGTCTTTACTGATAATAGGAGAGCAGCACAGCCCTGATTCATTTCACAAATATTTATTGCGCTTCCACCATTTGCCAGGTACCATTCTAGGTACTGGGATACAGCGGTGAACAAGTCTCTGCCCTCGTGCAGCTGACATTCTAATGGGCAAAAAAACAATACATAGGAAAGCCCAAGAGTATGTATGCATACACACGTGCACACATATGCAGCATGTAAAGGGGTGTTAAGTGTTATAAAAACAACTACAGCAAGGAAAGGGCTTAGGCAGTTCAGGAAAAGTAGATGTGATAGAACAAGCTGCTCTCTGTTGGGCAGAGGAAGTCAGAGAAGAGAAGACAGGAATGTGGACTGAGAGCATCATGAGGGTATTAGGTATAAATGTTGAGAGCTACCGGAAACTTCCGAGTAAAACATAAGCAGACCCAGTGTCCATTTCAGCTCGTGAATGGGAACCAGGGACAGAGAACTGCACTGGCCCGGTAAGGCCCCTCACTTCCTCTTTCTAACTCTCATCGCTGCTTGTCATAAGAACCTCTAATAGTGCGTGATCTCACGCGTGCGGGGAATCAAAAGAAGCTGAACTCACAGAAGCAGAGAGGAGAAGAGTGGTTGTCAGGGGCTGGGGGATGGGGAAAATGGGAAGATTTCAGTCCAGGAGTATAAAGTTTCATCTATGTACGATGAAAAAGATCTAGGGATCCAATGACAGCATGGTGACCATAATAATTCCACATTGTATACTTGAAATTTGCTAAAAGAGTAGATCTTAAGTGTTCTCACCACACACACAAGCATGGTCAGTCTGCGAGGTGATGGACATGTTCATTAGCTTGACAGTTATAATCACTGCACCATATATGTCTATCAAAACATCCCATTGTACACCTTAAATATATACAATTTTTATTTTTTTTTAAAAAAGGAGCCTCTGAACGTGCCTGTCTCCATGTGCCAGAGGAGAGCGAGCCCATCTGCAGCACTCCCGGCTGGTCAGGTCCAGAAGCATCTCCCAGCACCAGCCTGGCTCCTGCCTGTTTCAAGCGCAGCTGAGCATCACCTCCGTGCTCACGGGCTGGGCCCATCGTGCCTGGAGTGATGACCCTAGAGCACACAGAGAAGGAGGAGGTGGCCTCCAAAGGCAAGGAATCCGAGCTGGGGAAAGGTCCAGTGCTCAGGTGTGCCGGAGCTTCGCCTGCTCGTCCTTCAACAGCATCTAGAAGCCGGCGCTCTCCTGTGGCCCGAGTGCTGCCTCTGCAGCCTCCCCGGCCCTCTGCCACTCGCTGCCTCCAATCTCTGTGGGTCGAGAGACCAAATACATCGGCCTTTAAAAAAGACACAGCATAGAAGCATGAATGTTGCTTTGAAGGAAAGCTTAAAGAGGATTGTTCATACCTTGAGCCTCTTGGGGGTATTCAGAGACCTTTCCTAGGAGTCGTGTCTATGTTTCTGTGGGTTGAGTTGGCTGAAATTCTGATGGGCACCACAGAAAATTCTGTATGAAGTAAATGTAATTCCCTAATGTCAAATCAAAAGGCTGAGCATTGCGGGAGTTTGACTGGCTTGCAAACTCACAGGAGGCAGTCCAACCTGGAGTATATATACAAGATATGCTATTTCCTTTTTTTTTTTTTTTTTTTTTTTTTACCCTTTGTAGTCAGATCAGCCTAAAAGTATCTCTAATATGCAGACTCTACAATAAGCAGCTCCCTTGGAAGCCAGCTAGCTTTGCTCAAACTGAACTATTTCAGTTCAATAAACAGTACGTTCTGTGTCCTATTGATATAAACTGCTGTTTGGAGGTTTGTTAATTTGCTTATTCATTTTTTTCAACAAATACAGTGAGCAACCAACATGTGCAAAGTACAATGCTACATGCTAGAGGTTCAGAGGAGGACAAAACAGGCAAGTCCCTGCCCTCCCCTGGGTACTGGCTACCCCTCTTTGGACTTCAGCAGAAAAATTCTGCTTCTGGCAATGCTGTAAGAATTTTGTTTTCAGTAGTTCTCTTTTAGGCACCATACCTTATTTTTTTAAATTAATTTTTTATTTTTTCATATTATGGGGGTACAAAGGCACCATACCTTATTGCAGCAATCAAATCATTAAGCACAGAGCAGGAAAAAAATCAAACACAGAGCACAAAAAGTTCGGCAGTATCACATTTTCAAAAGGCCTAGATTATAAAATCAGAATGTAAGGTTAAAATCATGAATAAGCAAAAGTAGCTTTGAAATTCCCCTAGGAGGATACCACACTGGAAACCAACATATGCCATGTCTGGTTAAATCTAACCTAGCCACCATTTCTTCTAGCTTTGGTTAGGCATTAAATGGTTGGCTTGCATTTAGGGGCGATATTATTGATAAAAGCAACATGTCCTTAAAATTCTATCATTGCATTCAGCATCTGATAAAATGGATCAGAATGAGAGAACAGCAGATTACTGTGTAGAACATTCTGAAATAGTAACTGATGAGTTACATTTGCACCTAATGTTACTAATGGCCCTGCAGCTCCAAACCATTGCATCGAAGTAAGTGTCCACGCCGATGGGCCTGGAAGCAGCCTCACCACCTCCTGACCTCCTGCTCCCTCGGGCAGTGGAGAAATGCAGCTCTGGGTTCCCAAGCCCCCATGGAGGTTCAGACATCCTGAGGGAGCCACTAGACCAGAAGAGGCCTTTTGAAAATGGGTTGGGGCAAGAGCAATGTTGAGAGTGTGGACTTGGAGCCTGGGTTGCCAACCAGCGGGATGCTGTCACAGTGCCCAAACACTAGCAAGCCACATATCCCAAGTCACACTGTCTCCAAGATACCCTTCGTAAGTGAGATGGCAGAAAGAGTCACCGGCACAACTGAAATAGTTCTATGTACTCAGAGAAATGCATACTGAACTTTTGTAACTTAAAAGCATGTAGGACACCATCTTCCCATACTCTTTCTTCCTCCATTCCTATGGCTCTTGTAACAGTAGCCCAAAGCACACAATTGTTTGCTTGGATATGCAACATGTATGGTGTGTGTCCACTAATAGTCACACTCATCAAAACTCAGGAAAAGCACAAGAGAAATGAGAAATTTTGTTTCTTAATTTTGTGCTTAACACCCTTCTGGGTTTTAATGAAACTGGGTTTAAAAACACAATCTTTTGTCATTTAGGTGCTAGGCATTTCTAACTGTAAAAACTACTCTAGAATCATACTGCATTCTATCTTGTTATCCAATATTAAATAGGCCACATATGTTCAATAAATACCTGTTGATTCTTGGTTACTAGATTTAAAGGCTATGTTTATAAGCTGGATTGGCTGGCAGGAACTGGGGCAGATTATATATTCATGAACTAATAGATTACATAAAAATTTGGTTGGACAATGTGATATTGAGACTCTATTCAATCCTGAAATTTCCTGATTTCTAGTCCAAATTAACCAGTGTAATTGTAGTTTCATTTTTAGGGATAAAAGACTATTGGATTCTCTTGTGGACAAATAGAATTATCTTTCTTCATCCTTAGTCTAGTTCTCCAAAATGCTATTTTCAAGAAGCCCCAGCTAAAAACAGCAAGGTGGGTTAGATTTGGTGTTGGAAATGTGGAACTAGGTCTTTCTTCTACCTTGTTGAGAACTACTCAGTTAAGTAGGGTAGGACACTAAAACCACTTGTGCTGCCCGGGGCAGAGCTCAGGGAGACTGTTCCAGGGAGACACTGAGCACAAATCTATTGCAGAACCTCAGTGGGCTTTAGGGATCAGTGCTGCGGTGCCACCTCGGCAGGGAGGAGGCAGCTCCTCTCTGTGATCAGGACACAGTCTCACAGTTGCTCTGGCCTAGAGGCCTAAGGAGATAAGTGAGCAGAGGCAAGATCCTGGTTTGTAGAGATCCAATGCCAGCAAATGTGCCCCTGTCCTCACACGCTGGCAGGCTGCCCGGAAGGAGCCGGTCCAGCTGTTGGTCTGGTGGCAGTCTGTTTAACCTGACGATGCCAGGAGCAAAATCCCAGCTCGCCAGTCAGTGAGGCATTTTCCAGCAAAATCTCTCGTATGCATTCAGTTCAGTGGTCATTGCAAAGCAGGAAGGGCTAAAAGAAGGGCAGACAGTTACATCTACCTTTTCAAGGAAGAAAGTTGGGATGTTTTATGGCAAGAGCCACTATGACACTCGCAACTAGAGTCATAGTTACCAGCTAAGACTCTCTAAATCATATTTATGATAATATTCCAGAGCTGAAAGAGACTTTGGAGACTGTCTAGTTTTAGAAAAGAATCAGGAGCTCAGAGGTTAAGAAACTTGTCCAAGTTACACAACTATTTCATGGCAAAGCCAGGACAAAAACCAAAACAGCCTAACTACCAATCCAGGGATCTTTTCATCACAGCTAACAGCTTTGTGAGAACATATAAGGCAACTCCCCATACTCACTGTGTGGCCTCCATATGCCCCCTTCCACCTACCATCTATAAAGGAGTTTAGGGGGTAAATATCTGGAAAGCCTTTGCAAGTTTTGTTTTTTAGAAGGTTTTCATTTGCTGCCAACATTCTTCCTATCGTTTTGTGATTTCTTCCTAAATATGCACTTATTTTTCTAACCGCAAATACTTTAAAAATAATAATTCAAAAGATAGAGAAATAAAAAGTAGAAGTTCTCATAATTTGCCACATTAAGGATTTGGTATACATTTTTCCAGATACATATATATATATATATTAAACTTTTGCTATTTTAGAAGATATGTTATTCATTCTTGGGGGATGAACTATTGAATATTTCAATAGTGAGACTTCTTACCCAGAGAATCTTTAATAAAGCATAGACTCTCTTCACCACCACCCCAATGAACCCTCCCCCCTCACCTACTGTTAACAAATTTTTGGTTTTTAGGCTCAAAAATGAGAATTTAAGCTGGATCTCCTAGAGGAGGTGGAATCAAGGTTATATACTTGAAGAATAAGAAGACAGAGGGACTCAACATTTGGGAGAGGGAGGGGGAGAGTTGGTTTCCAGATGACAGTAGGATGGGATTGCTGCACATACCTACAGCCCAGGAGTTGCTATGAGCTCTGATAGTGATGGCTGTGTGTGTGTACCTAGGCAGGCCAGGAACTTAGCACCCCAGGGGGGAGTCTCAGTCCCCCTGACACTGCCAAAACTTGGCACGGATAACATAATCACTGCCAGAGGAGTTGCCCACCACAAGTGAATTACATGGTCAGGAAGACCAAGTTCTAAGAGATAAACCTACCTGGCTGATAACCAGGGACCTTATCCCTGTTATCTTTGACCAATAGGCTCTAGAGTTCCAAATGAGTGAAAGAAGCTCCTTGGAAAAGTGACAGATTAGATTCCCCAGCAACCCTGATGGAGGGGACTGAGGCTCGCTGAAATGCATTTAGAAAAATAAAACAGAACTTGAGACGCAGAGAAAAAAAAAGTAAAAAAAAATAAAAAAAAAAGAAAAATAAAAGCATGTGATGACTCTCTTACCAATAAGCTGTGGAGCAAATCAAACATGTAACATATATCCAATATCATGAAATGTGATAGGATTTTCTTTACATATCTGGGTATCTAATGATGCAAAAATTATTTCTATTTATTCCTACCTAATCCTAAATATAAACATTTATTCAAGAGAGATTAAATACTCAAAAGTAAATTAAAAAGCGAGCAAACAAACAGAATCTTGGAAGAAATTTCAGGAGAATGTGTGTATAAGCTCAGGATCACAAAGGCCTTTCTATACTTTATAACAAAACAAGAAACTTTTAGCCTAGCGTGGTGGCTCAAGCCTGTAATCCTAGCACTTTGGGAGGCTGAGGCGGTAGTGATTAGGAAGGGAAAGAATTAAAATGGAAGAGAAATAAAGAGATCTCGAACTATAATTGTAACCTTATGAAAAAAACCTGAAGTAAATATGGCAAATGTTAACAATTATGTTTTATTTGTATTTATTTATTTATTGAGACAGAGTCTCACTCTGTTGCCCTGGCTAGAGTGCCATGGTGGCAGCCTAGCTCACAGCAACCTCAGACTCTGGGGCTCAAGAGATCCTTCTGCCTCAGCCTCCCGAGTAGCTGGAACTACAGGCATACGCCACCATGCCTGGCTAATTTTATATATATATATTTTAGTTGTCCAATTAATTTCTTTCTATTTTTAGTAGAGATGGGGTCTCACTCTTACTCAGGCTGGTTTCGAACTCCTGACCTTGAGCGATCCACCCGCCTTGGCCTCCCAGAGTGCTAGGATTACAGGAGTGAGCCACCAGGCCTGGCCAACAATTATTTTTTTAAATGTTCCATACTCCTTCGTTGTTAACAATTGTTTCAAAAAAATAATGTTGCATACTTCTGTGTTTTTGAATTACCATCTGCTCCTTTCTGTATGTTTGAAATATTTATAACTTAAAAACAAAGAAAAGTTTTAATATGTAAGTTCCCAAGAACAGGGATGTTTGTTGTAGCATTATTTTCTGACACTAGCCAATGCACGGTGACAGGGGACTAGTTGAGGAAACCATGGTACATCCATACCATGTACTTCACTCATCTATGGCTTTCAAAAGACAGAATTGGGCTCTTGTTTAGTTTATTGCAAACAATGTGACATTGATTTAATATTTCACATTGCTGAAGAAATGAAAAATGGGATCATGTGATACATCGTGTTCTGAAACTGGCCGTGTAATATTTCATCATATAGAAGGTGGTGACATCATAGGTGAATGTTTGCCCGCTTGCCTCATCCTGTTTATTAATGATACATTTCCCTCCCTCTGCCCCTCCTATGTCTTTGAAGTTTTGATTCAGAGCGTCATTTACCAACCTCCAATTCATCTTTGGTTATGGCTGGAACCTCTGATCACATAATTTTGCAGGAGAATAAATTATGACACCAGGGTCTTTTGGTTTGATTTCTAATTAAACAGAAAGGCCCTTAATAACGAACTCTCTCATCCATTTATGTGGGTGGCAAATGTCAGAAAGCACCTTGGGATTTGAGCTTTCTTCTTTCCCATCATCGAGAGAAGTGTCACTCCTCCGGTTTGGATCTCTGTGTCCCCAGCACCTTTCTTCAAGAGCTCAGTTAACTTTCTGTCACTGAACTCCCGAACTCCTGGATGATGCCAGGCAAGAGATTAAGTTATAGACATTCTTAAAGCATCTTTTGCTGACTATCCAGGGAACTGGAGAAAAAGTGGGTAACCCGTGCAGGGCAATGCTAACAATACTAATAATAGACATACAGCTAACAACGGGTCCCATATCCTCAGACCACCCTGTGCTGTCTTCATGAACTCAGTTCCTTATAAATACAGTTCATGAAGATCATTGCTCTATCACAGAGTTTATACCATTATTTGAAAGATTCAATAGTACTTGCATAGCTCCTTAAAGACATTCTGCTTTCTCTAAATTCTTCCTTTGGCTGATATTTTAAGAGCTGCCTCTGTACTTTGGATGTGTAGTCTACTGATGTTCGACAGCTATGAAAGGATCACTCACATACCACACCATGGCCTTCCAAAGCTCTTGTCATCCAGAAATAAAATTTCATTTCTCAGAAGGAAAATGAAAGTTTGGGGATTTTTTTTTCCCCTTGTAATGTTGAGAGCTGCTTCTCACCACAGCAGATTGGATCAAAATCTCCCAAAGGGGCGCGGAGACAAAGGGAAATGATCTGAGGCCTCCTGGTGAAAGCAGGTCGCATTATCCTCTCCTCCTCCTCCTCTTGCCGGTCCACACCTCTGCAGGAGGCGTGCCTTCAGAAGGGCAGCGTTAAGGGACCGCACACACAGGCTTCTCCAACCTGGGAAATGGGAGTGAAATTGATAACCACTATCAGCACACTGGCCATTTGCAGACAGCTTCTCCTTGAGTGTTTAAAAGAATTTTTTCATCAATGGAGGACCAAAAAAAAAAAAAAAAATGCCCTTTTCTGTGTTGGAAGAAAACAAGTTAACAACTTCAACTGCTTCCCTTGCAGTAGCTGGCTGATTTCTGAGATCTCCTTTAGCCGTCACGGGTTGGATGCGAGGGCATTCTGCCTGTGATGCTGACATAGCCAGACAGCAGAGAGCTAGTGTCACGCTGGGGGTAGCTCGGGGCATGGGCTTTGTAGAGCGATCTGTAAAACTCAGAATCCAGTTTCCAGGGACAGAATAAAATTAGATATCAAATGTGGCATATCGAAGAAGAAAATGTTTTTTGTTTTGAATTATGTAATACATGGGACTAATGCCTAAACATTAAAATTACCCCTCACATGGAAGGCATTTGCTGTTCTTTAAGATGCACCTTTAAACCTCCACTCTGTAATAATTCTGGCCTTTTACAGAGCCTAGGTCCAAGGCCCTATATCCTCCTCATCAGCATTCACCTAAGAGGGCCTGTAACCTTTCAGGCGAGGAAGCACTTCTTATTTTTCTCATGTTTCTAGATAAGTCTCCTAAAATGTAACAGTAAGGAGTCTGGGTTTTGCTGGGCTGGGGAGCATCGCCCCCACGGAATGGAGACAGGGGACCACTGTAGACTGAATTGTATCCCCGTCAAATTCATATACTGACGCTCTAACCCTCCATGTGACTGTATTGATAAAGGCTAAGTGAGGTCATAAGGGTGTGGCTCTGATACGATAATGTCCTTATTAGAAGAAGCACCAGAGAGCTTGCTCTCTCCTCACGCAAAGAAGAGGTCGTGCAAGCACAGCGCAAGAAGGAAGCCTGCAAGCCAAGAGAAGAGGCCTGAGGATGATCCCTGGCTTGCTAGCACCTTGGTCTTGAACTTCCCAGCCTCCAGAACTGTGAGATAAATTTCTGTTGTTTAAGCCATGCAGTCTGTGGCATTTTGTTATGGCGGCCCAAGCTGACTAATACAGGGACATACCTTCAGGTACTCTCACATTCCAATTTCGAATGCCACTGTGACAGTAGCTGACACTTGCCTATGGACTAGGTTGAAGGATTTCAACACAGGGCACCCCAAAATATGCCACTTTGGTATATTGGTTATCTTGAGCTGAAGAGGCTTGAAAAACAGCAAATGCAAAGAGAGCCTTTCTCCAGCCCCCTTTGTCTGCCTAAAGATAGATCCTCTGTAAGGAATTGAGTTGTCATAAATTAGCCCCCCGATAGTTTCATCAAGCAGGAAAGACTGACTCTTACCACAGGAGAGGCTACAAGTAGACACCACACCCAGACAAACTTTGTCACAAACTGTTGTATCTCCTATCTATTCTCCTATGGGCCCATTCATCTCTCCTAAAAACCATTTACTCTTCCTAAGTGGTCTACATCCTCTCTCCCCTTCTCCTATTAAGACAGTATACAGGTTCTTGGCCTGGCACGGTGGCTCACACCTGTAATCCTAGAACTCTGGGAGGCCGAGACAAGAGAATTGCTTGAACTCAGGAGTTCGAGACCAGTCTGAGCAAGAGCAAGTTCCCATCTCTACTAAAAATAAAAAATAGTGGGGCATGGTGGTACATGCCTGTAGTACCACCTGTAGTTCCAGCTACTCGGGAGGCTGAGGCAGGAGGATCGCCTGAGCCTGGGAGTTTGAGGTTGCTGTGAGCTAGGCTGAAGCCATAGCACTCTAGCCTGGTGATAGAGTGAGACTCTGTCTCAAAAAAAAAAAAAAAAAAGTCAGTATATAGGTTCTCAAACCTCACTGCTCAGCTGGGTATTCACTTTTTTTCCCCTGTGATACCCCCATGCATGTAATATTAGAAGTTACATTAAAAATAATTTACTAATTAAGACATTAAAATTTTAAATATTTAAAACTATTAAAAATTACAATTAAGAAGGTGTATACCTTTTGTCCTGTTAATCTCCCTGCTGTCAGTTCATCTCATAGACCCAGCTGTGGAGCCTAGGAGAGTAAACAAGGCTTCCCTGGCAGGGTGACAAGGTTCTGGCTTCAGGGTCTGCTCTTGGCCTAGGAATCCTGGGCCCTGAGGTAATTTGCTTCTTGAAATTCTCTTACAAGCTTATGCATCAGTGCTTTCTGATAGGTTTGGTTTTACAACCTCCCTGATTATGTTTGGGGAGGTAGAGAAAGTGAAGGGTTAAGGTTCCCTGGAGGTCACCCTCACAGGCCCTGTGGGGACTCTGTGTGCACGGTGCTTCTCTTTGGGGGCTGTCTCTGTTTCTTATATTCCTCACCCTTTACCATTATTCATAATAACTGTGCTCTCCAGGCGTTCGGCCATTTTGCTAGCCTTGACATAACTGAGTCATAACTCACTGCCCAGACTGATATAAATTCGTAGTTTTCTTTATTCAGCACTTCTTATGGGGTAAAAGAAAAAGGATTCTCTCCAGAAAGTGAGCAATCACCATCCATGTTCCTGGCAGACCCTGGCATTCCTTGTTCACTAAAGATAAGTACAAACTGGACTTCCAACAATTAACAAAAATATTTAACCAGCTTTTTCTGATCTTGAACAATAAAAGTTAACCAGACACTCTGGAACTTTTTCTTCCCAATTCCTGGAATTTATATAAACTTTGGAGAGAAACCCAATACCATGATGCATTCTACCAGAGAGTGGTAGTGCTGAAGACTTTCAGGAATACTTTTAAGAATAAAACTAAGCCAGCATACCCTATTCTGCTATGCTCAGACCCTTCAGACAGGGCAATGGTGGTTTGTGGGGCCCTTGAAACCACAACTTGAACGAAGCCAGTGGGGAAATGCCTACTGCCCCCTGCTGGTGAAAATGGGTCACTATTTCTGACGACTTGCACAGCCCTAAAAGGCTTCTTTTAAACATTGCATTGAAACCATGGTATCAGCTTCAAAATAACTTTAAATAACTTTAAATATTTAGCTTTTTAAAAATAAAACTGAGCTGTAAAAATCTACTACTTGATTTTTTTCTTTAATTATACTCCTCCTCCTCTAATCTTCTCCGTTTCCTTTACAACCAAGTAGGTAATTAAATTCTAGGGCATTCTGCACCAAACAACTATTGACTCACCTTAGGTACCAAAGTCCCTTTAATTTGTGATGATAGACACATATATAAAACTTTTCTTAAAGTGTTTAAGAATGTATCTTGAAAGTAATTACATGGGAGGCAACTGTGGCAGTAGCAAGTGCTAAAGCTTCGAGTCCTGTGTCACAGTTCAAGTCTCAGGTCCGACGCTTATTTAGCTGTATGATTTAGGCAAGTCACTTACTCTCATAGACCTCATTTGTGAAAATATAATGATGATAATATATAACACACAGGGTTGTTATGAGGATTAAATGAGATTATTTCAATGAAAGTGTTTCTCCAAGAGCTCTAAAATATATAACAACTAAAAGAGTGGGTAAGTATGGCATTGCCCATTTAACAATTATTAGACGGGTATTTTGAGTCAAACACCCTAGAGCATAGTAAGAATTAAACATTAAACTTTAGATACTCGTCATTGAAATGAGCATTATTATCGCGGTTTAATATTTAATTCTTACTGTTCTCTAGGGGACCAGACTCTGTGAAAAATGTAGACTTAAACATTCACTGACTACTTGAATCCCAAACTAAAGTACATACATAATAATAAAAAAACCATATCATAAACATAATGGAAGAGTCATTCCATGAAACACCCTTAGAATTCACTTTCTTCAATAACGGGGCTCCCAGTTTTAAATTGGTCACGTGGGGAGGCTCTCAGGCAATCTCAGTCCTTTGGGAATGATGAAAACATTACATTGAAGGTTTTGTTTGTGGGTTGTGCTTTTGGACCCAAGTTTTTCTGCTATAAAGGGTATATTATTGATAAAACAAACCCAACCCAAGAGTTGGAATCCCCAGAAATTCAACCAAATTGTCCAGCTGCTGCAGCCCAACAATTCTTCAGTGCTTTCTAATCAATGGTTTATCATCTTTATTTTGGATTTACTTAGAATCTTTGGTCTTTAATACAATTTTGAGCTTTGCGCTGTCCCTACTTAATACATAGGGAATATTTTGGAATTTAAAAAGAGCTACAAAGCATCAAACCTAAGTTATTAGTTTTTGTTTTTGTTTGTTTGTGAGAGTGGAAAGATTGTACATCTTCTCTTGCATTTATTCTATTCCCAGCAGGTTTTTCTTTGCTCACATCTCACACAGAGCTTACTTAATGTAGTGAATTGATTGGGTTGTATGGTAAACACTGCAGAGAACCTAAGAAAGTCACAATCAAGGAGGGCAGAAAAAGTCTTTCAAGGATGTACATTTCAAACACTATGGGATCTCTGAGTTTCTGGGGAGAAATAAAAACAGGAGTCAGGAAACTAGCTTAGTACTAGCTATAAAGAATGGAATGGCTTCTTTTGACCATTTTAAGAGGAAGCCAAAAAACATAAGTTCTTAAAATCATGCCAGCAAAAAGTATACCCCTTTTATTTATAGGGGCATTCATCAGAACTGGGCCTTTGTGAGCCTACCTCAGGCTGTGGTCACTTGGTTCAGGCAGTTGGTGACTCCTCTGGGAGGACACGTCCCTTTTTAGCAGGATTAAGGACCAAGGAGCACTACTGGGGCGGGGGCTATCACAGTCATTCCTGACGGAAACCAACCCAGGAGAGCCCTGTAAAGAATGAGCTCTGCTGTCTTCCATGCCAGTGACTGGGACTTGCAGGCAGGACCAGTGGTGAAGCAACACGGATCCACAAACACCTGGTTTATTTATGCTGGCCATGGTGGAGCCAATGGAAGAAACCACAGACAGAGATCCGCCCAAGGAATTCCTGAGCTCACAGGCTCACTGTGTCCTCTTTGATCCCCAGCCAAACCATTTCGATATGACCTCCGGTGTTGTCCCGACTGAACCCCATTTCTTCCCTCTCTTTTGTGGTTATAGGAATGAAAAAAATTGATGGTCTCATCCTTTTCATCATGACTACTTCTTACAGTGTCTTGCTGACTACGTCATAGTTACCCAATTCTACTGCTTGAATAAAGTTTATTTCTACCAACAAAATATAACTACACATAACCACATATTTATACCTTTTGGGGAACTTCTTAAAATATATTTCCCATTCATATTAGTTTATTATGTAAAATTTCTCTGTATTTTAATAAGTTTTCCTAATTTCAAATACCATCCAACAGATGTTAGTCATAAAAACATACATCATAGTTTTAATATATGTGGAAAAGTAATAAAGCCCATTAGTACTGTTTATTTACCTTTTGAATGCTATTGAACTTCTACATAAGTTTCTCTATAAGTTCATTAATTGTTTAGAAATAAATATATGATTGAATTTCCCAAATAGGTTTGAATTTCATAGTTTAGCATTTCATATAAGAGAAATAATCAGCCAATATTTTTGCCTACTGTTTCCATGAAGATTTCATTTATCTTAGAAATGATTACTATAGGATGACTATAAATAGTAGAAGTTGAAATAGAATACTTTACACATTTTCTGTTTGTTTTTTTGCTGTTGGGTTTATTAGAATTTACAATGTTGTAAAAAAAAACCCTCAGCCTGGAATTTTTTTAACCAAGTTTTTCTTCCATTTGCAGGAAGAAACAATTATTCAGAAGCCTTGTAGATTAGTCATTTCTTAAGAAGTTAGATCATTCAGCACTGCATCTTAGCCAACTCTCCAAGGTCAGCGAAACGCTATGGCATGTTCTGTTTGATGGCCCCAGGCAGGAAGCCACAGCATTCTCACTATTAATATCTTCTGACCTTTCGACTTACAAGTAGAAGCATCCTTGTGGCCATTTATTTTCTGTATATTACTGAAAAACTAAGGATCTAGGGCTTAAGATAAGAAATATTTAATTTAATTTGTTTTTAGCCGTGATCCTGGGTTTTTATATAATAAATGGACTATTTGTTCATTTTATAAAATTTTCTTAGACACCAATTACGTGCAAGTTACCATGCCAGGCCTCAGGGAAACAAAGACGAATCAGTCAGATGTGTGTAGGGTCCAATTGGGAAGAAGAAATAGAGCAATATACTACAATGTAGGGTAAAAAGAAAGAAGTACCACAAGGGAAGTATAGACAAGATGATTTGGGGGTTCAGAAAAGAGAGATTATTAAATTTTGCGGACTGGCAGCGGAGGGGAGGGAATTGGTGATTAATCTGAGAAGGAGGTGACATTTGAACTTGCCCTTGATGGATAGAATTTAAACACGCAGAGACGAGATGTAAGTGTGGACATTTCAGATTGAGCGAACAGATGATTAAGGGCATGAAGGTCAGAAAATATGGGGTAGTAAAAAAGGCTCAAGGAGTTCAGTTTGTCCAGTTTGGTGTATGAATGAAACATCATGGAAAATAAAATTGGAAAACTAGTTAGAGACCAAATCTACAGGGTTATTAATGCCAGATGATAGAACATAGGCTCTATTTTATAGACAATGGGGGCCACCGCAGGAGGCGCCACACTGGGCTTGTGCTGCAGGGAGGTGTTGGACTGAACTGGAAAGGGGGTGGTGCCTGGAAGTGAGAATAGGAACCTGTTGCACGTGCTCTACATCAGTCCAGTAAGATACAGCTTAGGTTTTCTCGAAAACGAAGCAGGGATGAGAGTGTGCTATTTTGTTTGGGAAGTACAAACCCAGGCCAGGCAGGCGAGGAAAGAGGAAAGAAGGGACGTGAGGACACAGAGCAACGCACAGGGATGCCTGACAGGACTGGCCTCCGTGTCGTGATGCACCACGCTGGAGAGGCACAGGGAGATGCTCGGCTGGTGTGTCCCCTGGCATGTGGGACATCGTGCAACGGGGTACAAGGAGAAACGATGCTTCTAGTACTCTCTGGAAGCAATAAAGGAGAATAAGTTTATCTTCCCACCTACCTTCCATTGCCTGTTTCTTGGTAGTCAAAATTCGCCCCAGTAGGTATTACCTCCCTCACATTTCCAAGTGACATCATGTGAGTGCTCTGACTACAGGGGATGCCAGATCCTAAACCCAACGTATGGTGTTGGTGTTTCACCCACGCCTGGAAGTGACAGGAAGAGCCAGAAACTCTAGGCGAGTGACAGTTGGCTTGGCATTGTGTGTATGAGAGTTTATGTATGAGTGTGTGTGTGTGTGTGTGTGTGTGTGTAGCTGAGAGTGAGGAGATAAGTAAGGGGACTTCCGAGACAAGTCACCGGCCAGTCCCAGCCAGGTGAACTGTGCTCAGCAGGTATGGTAGCTGAGTGGTTGAAGGTCTTGGAAGTGGGCAGTGGCTGTGGTGTCTCAGGAGGCACATGAGTTTCGTGTTGAGATAGTGATTCGAGAGAAAAGGAGGACCCTTCATGCTGCAGTTAGGGAATAATTCTTTTGGTCAGCAACCATGCACTTGGGATTTAATTCTTTTCTCTGCAACATTATTTAGAAAATCACCCCCTCAAGACTGAGAACCATTGGCTTAAAAATATTTCTGTATATGATCTGAGTTAGTAGGCTGAAGTATCACATTTCTTCCGTTCCAATTCTATGACTTGTCATCATAAAGTTTTAGCATACGTGGCTCAGTCTTTGGAAGAGTAATATCAGGTTCTGCATTGTTAAGCAACGTCTATCATCTGAGGATGGCACTATAAACACCAGTCTGGACATAACAGAGCACGCTTAGCCCACTTATTTGGAACTGCATAGAAGATAAGTTCACACCAAAGAGCCCTCTGCCCCTAAGAAAGAATTCTCCACTGCAAATCACTTTTGAGTACCAGTGCTGAAATGCAATAATTTATTCTCAAGATTGAAAAAGGAAAGAAGATCTTTTTCCCACATTGTGTGTGTATGTGTGTTTTACTACCCAAAGCTAATGCTAGTCAAATTTGTCCTTCATTTTTCTTGGATTTTTTTTTTCTTAATCTAAAACAGACTTGGTGCACTGAAGAGAGAATGAGAATTGTGTTCAAATAGTCAGGCTTCAAGTCATTTCTGCCTCTGTGCGAAGCAAATGTTAGTAACAACTCGCTTCAAAACTCAGTCTACGGCCGGGCGCTGTGGCTCACGCCTGTAATCCTAGCTCTTGGGAGGCCGAGGCGGGCGGATTGCTCAAGGTCAGAAGTTCAAAACCAGCCTGAGCAAGAGCGAGACCCCGTCTCTACTATAAATAGAAAGAAATTAATTGGCCAACTGATATATATATAAAAAATTAGCCGGGCATGGTGGCGCATGCCTGTAGTCCCAGCTACTCGGGAGGCTGAGGCAGGAGGATCGCTTGAGCCCAGGAGTTTGAGGTTGCTGTGAGCTAGGCTGACGCCACGGCACTCACTCTAGCCTGGACAACAAAGTGAGACTCTGTCTCAAAAAAAAAAAAAAAAAAAAAAAAACTCAGTCTCCTCGACTATAAAAGGAGGATAATTATATGCACCCCACCAACCTCGGGGACATTTCTAAGGACAAAATGAGATAGAGTTCCGAAAATATGAAAGTGCTTTTCAAAGTAGAGTTATTGTGCTTTCTACAGCGCCAAAGCCAGTCTTCTGTAACTGAGCTAAATCAAGGCAGGGACTGGACCTGCCGACAGAGACCAGCTCCAGGGCTGGAAAAAGAAGAAAATGCCCCAAATCTCAGCTTCACTTACAGTGTAGAAAATGCCTGTACCACAGATCACCGGGTAGGGTTAAATTGATCCCAGATATTTCAGGAATTTTTAATGTCTTTCTAAGAGACACAGCCAATTCTACCAAAAGCAATGCTGCTAACCTACTATCCGTAGGTTTCCTCAGTGCTTTGACCATTTCCCCAGTGCCATTTGACTTGGTTTGCCTTTGATTTCAAACTCCTACTTAATCACTTATAATATGTATGAGCTGGAGCTGCTTGAGTTGTTTTAACTCATCTGAAACTCAGTTTCCTCATCTATAAATTGTGGGTAAGACCTTATTGTAAGATTGTTTAAAAATTTAGAAATACTATTTCTAACATTAGCATAGTGCCTGATACATAGTAGGCATTCAATAAATGTCAGCTAAGATTATTTGTTCTTATTGTTTTTAGCATGATAGAGTAGAAAGAATGGCAGGGTTTGAAACCGGAAACTCCTGCATTTAAATCAGCTCTGAATTTTACAAGAAGTGTAACCCTGAACAACTTAAGAAAACTTTTGGAAGCTGAATTTTGGGATAATGATAGATGCTTTCAGGATGTGATTGTGAGAATTTCAGAGGTATCAGCAATGGGCTCAACAGTGACCTCCTGAAAGATATAACCATGTCCTAAGCCTGGAACCTGTGAACGTGACATTATTTGGGGAAAGGGTCTTTGCAAACGTAATTAAGTTAAGGATCTCGAGACGAGATCATCCTGGATTATCTGGGTGGGTCCCGAATCCAATAATAACTGTCTGAGAGACAGAAGGAGAGAAGACATAATGAAGTGGAGAAGGCACTGTGACCACAGAGGCAGAGGCGGGAGCGATGCAGCCACAAGCCAAGGAACACTTGGAGCCACTAGAAGCGGGAAGAGGCCAGGAAGGGTTTTCCCCAGAGAAGGAGGCTGGCTCTGCTGACAACTTAACTTCAGACTTTTAGATTCTAGAACTGTCAGAGAATACATTTCTATTGTTTTAAGCCACCAGGTTTGTGGTAATTTGTTCTATTAATAGCAGCCCTAGGAAATTAATGCAGCATTTAATACAGAGTGCTTGGTCTGATGCTGGCATGTGACAAGTGCTCAGCAAAGGGCAGGCGTAGAGTGGGTTCCCCATGCGTCCTCACTAGCTCCTCAATGAGTAAATATAATACCTGTGTAAATCCATGGGCAGCCACCTGAGAGTCTGTCTCTGGGGTGCCAGGGCTATAATTAGCTCCAGCCTGTGCTAAGGTAGAAGCCTGATCTTAGTTTGGTTAGCACCATCCGCAGGGCTCTCGCGTTTTATAGCAGCACACATCCCGTCTCATTATGCATTGAAGTTTGTTCTCCTAATACTCTCACTGCCCCAGAGGTTTAGAATTTAAAAATAACATCAACAAATCTCTGTTCAAAGGAATGAACAATACACTTAAAGGTTCTGCTTGTAACAATAGTCTGCCTCTTCCTGAAGTGTTATAAAGATTCAGGGAGAAACTTCCCCGGGTTGTGGAAGATAAAAGGATAGCAACTAAAACAGGCAGTCAGACCAAGGCAGGGGAGCAGCCCGTTGTCGCTGGGTTGAAATGAATGCTAAAAGAAATCCCTCTAAAGAGGGGTGCGTGGGTGCGTGTTAACAGACTTCAGAAGCCTACGTTTCTGGGCTTAGCCTCCTGAATGAAGCAGGACATTTGACATACTGCCCCCAGGGGCTGCTGCCTTAGGTGTGACGCTGTTGGAGCCAAGTATCTGTCTGTGATGGGGTCCAAAATTTACACACCATACAGAAGATGGAGCAAACATGTGGAGTGTTTTGTTTTGTTTTTTTAAGTTTCTATAATGGACTCTAACTTCTTTATGAATCCTCATCCTGTAGGGCAATGATATTAGCAAACCTCTGCGTGGTGATTGCTCTGTGTGCTGGGCACTCTTCTAAGCACTGGAGATGTATGAACCATTTCATCTTCACACATCCTAAGAGGAGTACTATCAGGATCCCCATTTAGCAGATGAGCAACAAGTGACAGAGATTTAAGTTATTTGCCCACAGCCACATAGATAGCAAATGGAGCCAATTCAAACACAGGCATCTGACTCAAGACTTCATGCTCTTTGTCACTATGCTAAACTGTGAAAAATAAAATTAAGCTTGCCAATTACAATTATCTATCCATCTCAGATTTAAAATTTCATATGAAATCAATTTCTTTTGGGTAAATGCTCAGTCAAGTCCTCCCACGTCTGGGAGAGGGGCTTCTGGTAGCCACGCTGGTCCTGGGGCATCTGGTGGACATCTTCTGGGAAGCCCTGTGGTCTGCTCCCTGTTGCTCTCCTTAGCTGGCTGGTCTCTGGAACTGGCAGTGTCTGCAGATGGCTCTCTCATGCCATGAGAGAATAGTCATGCATGTCCAGCAGGGCACCTCTTCTGTAGCCTGCTGGCATTGAGGGCCGTGTGGAGGTATGTCCATACCCCACCCAACCATCCACACCTTGGCTTGGGCGCTGAGTCCCTTCAACCAGCTGAGCAGGCTTTTGATCTTCTCTAAGCCCACTAGAAACCTAGGAATCCTCACAAAGCCGATCTCAGCTCCCGGGGATTGGAAAGGACTACATTTGTCCTTTCCCAATTCTCATCGTCCTTTCTAGACTCTCATCATACTATCAAGCCATTTCCAAACCAACACCAGATGCTGCTCCAAAAGAGCTTACGGTTTTCCCAGTCTGCACTCACGGAAGATGAAATATAAACATTACAACTCAGATGTGCAAAAAATTGTAGCTCTCTCTTATTTTCTATTATGTATCGCAACTTGCTATGGGGACCCATTCCCATTCGGTAGCAGAGACAATTTAAAAAAACATAAACCTTGGTCTTTTCTGCTTTTAGGAAAATCTCTTTCAGTTTAACTTATTCATTTGGGGATAAATAATAAGTCAATAAATAATAAGTCAAATAAATAATAAGTCAATAATGAGTCAATTCAAAGTCCCCTATCAGTGCTGATTTTTTCAAATCCTTCTTCCTTCCCAAGATGGCCACTAGTGAGTGAAGGAGGGTAGAAGAAGGAGCTCTGGTCTTCCAGGTAGCCAGTCTTTGTTGGTCTGGTCTCTGAGTGCCCTCTGCTGGTGTCCGCCAGGGTGCTAATCCTGTTTGGTCTCTAGGGGATTCGGCTGTAGCCCACTGCTGGGCTCTAGGGTCCCTGTCACTTGCTTCCAGGTACAAAACTTCCTCCATTTGTGTCCTCCTTGTCTTGTCTTAGGCACTAAAGATTTGTTGTTTTATTACATCAAAATATCTGTATACCCCTCTGAGGTTCACGTGGAACCCTGTGGTCTCCTACATACCACATGCAGATGCTGAAGACCAGTGTTAAATAAAAATTATTCTGACACTTGTTAAAAGAGCAAGGAAGAGTTTGATCAAGGAGGAATCATGTCTACTGCAATAGGAGAAAGAGATTGGATTCAACTCTAAATACAGCAAAGACAGCTGGGGATTTATAGCCAATGAGCAAAGTGAAGGAATCAGTGGATGGAAAACTACTAAGAAGAGATATTTTAAGGGTAGGGGGATTCTTGCTAAGCAGGCCTAATAGGAAGGCAAATAACTTATATATCAAAGGTGAGGGATGAGGAACTTGATCAGATATTAAGGGTAGGGGATGATTTAGCAAGATTCTTTGCTAAGACTAGGCTGGGTAGCCCAAAGACAGGATGAGGACCAATGTCAAGGCCTTGTTTAAAAGATGGCTCAGAGGAGCCTGACCAGGTTTGGTGAAAGACAGAATATTCATTACTAGGCACCATCTCAGGCCAACTTATCTGGACAATATCAGCTCAGACATTCTTGGACTCTCTTGGCCCTAAACTTTCTGTGGTTTCTATCATCTTCCTCTTCTTTACCCTTTGCCTGAGGACTGGAGAGTTGGAAGTGCCTTTCCAGAGACCCAAACAACATCCTCAACCTGATTGAATTCCTTCCAAATCTCTTTGCTTCTTCTCACAGAGGAAGGTGTTCTACTGCGTCTTCCTATCTGGTAGAAACCTTTTTGTTTTTATCTTCTGTCCTTTCTATACTATGCTTATAGGCAAACTCTAATTCAAGTTGGCTTTTGGTATGTGAAAGAAAGGTCTGAGAGTAAAAGAACTCTTTTTCTCTCTTAGCAAAGACTAGCTTTCAATTCTATTGTCTTTCTTTGGATTTGAATTTTACTTAGAAAGTAAAAAAAAATAAATATTGACACTTTCTTTTCTTTTATACTCCAACAGTCCTGATCATTTCTTACATAATAGACATCTTTATCGGAATGAGGCAGGTCACTCAAAATGAGGTACAAAAACCAAAAATATATCAATATATGTCATAACTATATCATTCTCATTGCAAATCTATAGTTTAATGGGTCTACACTCTGCCCTTCCCCTCCCTATTCTCCTCATAGATATATAATTATGCATATAGTTCTGGTAGTCTGAAAGACATTTGGAGAATTCCACTTTTCTTTCTCCATAACACAGTGATGAAAATTGAGGAAGATACTATGCATTGGTTTGCTCAACACTCTTTCCAACCCTTTCCTAGTCTGCCTTCCTATACTACTGTAGGCTAGAAAGCAAAGCACTGTAGTCCCATGCTCCTCAGTTGGAGGAACCAACATTATTAAAATTTCTATAGTGCTCAAAGTGATTTACAGATGCAATGCAATTCCCAACAAAATATAAATATCATTTTTCACAGAATTAGAAAACACCATCCTAAATTCCATATGGAATTTTAAAAAACCCAAATAGCCAAAGCAATCCTAAGCAAAAATAACAGATCTGGAGGCATCACATGATATGACTTCAAATTATACTATAAGTCCATAGTAACTGAAACAGCAGGGTACTGGTATGCAAGTAGACACATAGAGCAATAGAACAAGATAGAGAACCTTGAAATAAAACTATACACCTACAACCAACTGATCTTTGACAAAGCAGACAAAAACATACAGTGGTAAAGGACCCCCTCATCAATAAATGGTGCTGAAAAATTTGGAAAGCCACATGCAGAAGAATGAAACTGGATCCCTGTCTCTCACCATACACAAAAATTAACTCAAGGTGGATTAAAGACTTAAATGTAAGGCCTAAAACCAAAAAAAAAAAAAAAATCTAGAAGAAAACTTAGGAAAAACTCTTCTGGACATTGACCTAGGCAAAGAATTTTTGACTAAGACCCCAAAAGAAAATACAAAAAAATCCAAACATAAACAAATGATACTTAATTAAACTAAAAATTTCTGCAGAGCAAAAGAAATAATCAACAGAATAGACAACCTACTGAATGGGAGAAAATATTCACAAACCATACATCTGACAAAGTTCTATTATCCAGCATCGACAAGGAACTCAAACAAATCAGCAAGAAACAAATAAATAACCCCACTACAAAGTGGGCAAAAATGAACCTACATTTTTCAAAAGAAGATATACAAATGGCCAACAAACATATGAAAAATACTCAACATCACTAATCATCAGGTAAACGCAAATTAAAACCACAAAGAAATACCACCTTACCCTTGTTAGAATGGCTGTTATTAACCACTTTGGTACGGCGCTCACTGGCCGCGTGAAACCTTGCCCACAGCCGGCACTCATAGTCTGCACGATAGTTTGTGCTGTGTATGGATGAACGAATCCATTTTGCTCTTGCGTGACGAGGAAAGCTTTAAAGCACTGAAAGCTTGTTTTACTTTACAGGCAGCTTTACTTGTAAGGTAAATCAGAATAGGTAACAGAGACATTATTTTTAAATGTTCACAATTTTGAGAAATGAAAAATTAGAAAAGTCATATCACGGCTGTCAGCTAAAGTCACTGTGCTCGTTCATCTATGGCTACCGGCTATAGTTGATGCTGGTCCTGAAGTAGTTAAAAAATCACAAACAACAGTCATTGGCACAGATATAGTGAAAAGAGAAAGCTTATACTTTCTTGGAGGGAATGTGAATTAGTACAACTTCTATGGAAAACTATGGAGATTCCTCAGAGAAGTAAAAGTAGTCCTACCATATGATCCAGCAATCCCCACTACTGGAGGTCTACCCAAAACAAAAGAAGTCATTATAACACAAAGACATATGTTCTTGTATATTTATCACAACACAATTCACAATGGCAAAGATATAGAACTAACCTAAGTGTCCATCACCTGATGAATGGATAAAGAAAACATGGTATATATATATACACCATGGAATATTACTGAGCTATTAAAAAGAATGAAATAATATCTTTTGCAGCAACATGCATGGAATTGAAGACCATTATTCTAAGTGAAGTAATAACCCAGGATCTAAAAACCAAATACTGTAGGTTCTCACTTATAAGTGGGAGCTAAGCAATGGGCAGGCATGATCATACAGAGTGACTTAATGGACATTAGAGACTCAGAAGGCAGAGTTTGGGAGGGGGTGCAGGATGAAAAATTACCTACTGAGTACAATGTACACTATTATTCAGATGATGGGTAAATTAAAAGCCTTGACTTCTCCAAAAAAAAAAAAAACACACACACAACTTATTTCCCATACTTTCATGTAGTTAGGATTCTGCATGTGACCTATTGTCCCCCCACCCCAAATCCTCCAGCTGGAGAATTGGAGGAAGAAATGAGTAACTAGAGGCAGTGGCTGAACTCTCAGTGAGACGACGGCTTTTCAAATAAACATGGTAGAAGAAGCATTTGGCTTTTCCTGGGGTAGCTGTGAAAGCGTGTCTGCCATCTAGTTCCTAACATCACAGGTACCTCTAAAAGCAATCCCATGGTGTAGTCGGGCAATTCTTCTGGATTTGTTATACTTGCCCGATCTGTTCTCAGTTATGGAAGCTTCTAAGACTTGTTCTGTTCATAGATTCTGTGAACTATCCAATACTCTTTAATATATTCTTTCCTGCTTAGACTTACTCTAGTGGAGCCTGTTGTCTGCAACTCAGAACCCTGACCAATGCAGTAACCCTCTCTCCATTACTCCTGTTTCCACCTCCTCTCACAACATAAACAACTGCATGAGCAGGAAATACTACAAAACTAGACAGCTCTCTGTTCTAGTCAAGGCTATCTTGGTTTTAAATAAGAGACAGCAATTTGAGCTATCTTTTCCTAAAAGGAAAATTCACTAGGATACTAAGAGCTGCATAGCGCTCTGGGAACTGGAACAGCCCCGGGAGACAAGGAAGTATCTCTCTTTTCCTCTGTCTTTCATGCTTCTCCATGCAAAGTTCTGGAGTTTATATCACTTACATTTTAGCCACAAGTCTAGACTCTTTCTCAGTGACATTCTTGAATTTCTTTCAAATTCTTGAAAGAAAGATCGAGCCTGGAAGGAGTCAGGTTGTCATAAAGAAAGTGGCTCTGCATGTAATAGATTTCTTCCATTTCTGGTGGACTTCTGACTTTATTGAGAAAATAATGCATACCTGAACCTCCATAATTTGGACACACTGAGAGAAGGGGTGAGAGGTAAATGAGGGTTTACCAGAACAATGCAGTGTGTGAGAGCTAGTTACAGAATCAAAAGAGTGCATCATTTATGTTATCACTTCTGTGTGATCACAACATCAAACAATCCAGCTTGTATTTAAAGGAAGAATTAATTCACACTAAAATTAATGTGAATGAAATGAATGAAAACCATCACAAGTGCCTGGGCCTCAGAAGTTGCACGATAATACGTCATAAGCACTATATTTTCTTTTCCTTCTCGCATAAGATGCTCAATCTAGGGGATGAAGCCATTTTAGTAAAATCCTTCATTTTCTGAACTACTGATTTTAGACAAAATTCCTCTTATAAGCACTCAACATTTTGAAAACAAATGCTCATTTTTAAGTTGTTATTCTATAGCAATTATGTGTTCACATTTAAGTTATCACAGACTTTACATTCTTAAGATTTTGATAACGAGGCTCAAGGGTGCTTGTCTTTCTCAGCTGTCTTAGAAGTCAGGGATGGAGGGGGTGGGCTGAAGCAAAGAGTTCCTCTTCCCCTGAAACCTTTGTTAGTAGCAGACAAACTTCTGGCAGCTTCAGCCATCCACGGACACCTTGCATTTTTACATGGCACCTGGCAGTGTCCAAAGGGCTTCACTAGTGGTGCAGGAGTTACAGCCTTGACTCAACTGAGGAAGTGGAATCGACCGGCTCTCAGTCTGTTATAGACCAGCTCGTGGCCTCCAGCCTGTGGCCTCCAGCCTGTGGCCTCTCTGAGCTTCAATCTCCCCATTTAGAAAATAAGGACATTACATAAACCATCTCCATATCCCTTCCCAGCCTGGGATTGAGCGGTCTTGCCCTCCTAGCAACCGACAGCTACACGCCGCCACTCTGGCAACCGCGCAGAGCTGGGGAAGCTTGGCGAGCAGGAGGACGTGTTTATGGGCTCAGAGCACGGTTAAAGCCGACGCGCGAGTCGTTCAGACAAAGCAAAAAGCCAGCCACTTTTCAGAAGACTCTTTGTAATGTGTATGCAATTGACTTCCTAAAAAAAGACAGAGTATTTTCACGGCTGGTGTGAGTCCAAACTTGACATAGTTGCAGGCAGTGCGTCTGGCTATTTTAAAGTGCTGAGAAGTTTAGTGACAAGTGCTCTTCCGTTTCTTCTTTTTCAGAATTATTAGACTTTGGAGGTGAGGAGAAGATGCCGGGGGAAGCTTGAGTCATCCTTTCGAGGGCTTTTTCTTACTTTGGCACACGGATAGTTCTCAAGAGGGAAAAAGAGATTTTTTTTTTTTTCCCACGGTGTAGTTTTCCAGGAACAGGAAATTCATAGCAAAACATTTCCCTTTGTTTCGAGGTAGTCACAACACTACAACGCCCAAGGGCCCACAGTGAGAAAGTCGTCCATAGATCTTTGTGTTTAAGCCAGAATTCCTCGCCATATACGGTTTATTCGAAACATACACGCACATCTCCTAAATTCATACATCTAAATTCACACACATGGAGGAAATTTAAATGCAAATATCTTTTCATATACCTATATATGCATACTAAAAGCAAGTTTATATAACAAGATTAGTCATAAATATGTAGTATGAAAATTCTGATCTTGTTCAAGTTACCCTAATAACAGTGCAATGATTGTGAACCAGGGACCTGTGGCACTTTGGTATGTCAGGGGAAGCTGTGTAAGTGTGCTAGCCAAGTTTGAACAGTGTGCAAATTATTTTGGTGACACTTGAGTGTCCCGACCCACAGGATCAGTTATTAGTGGGATCCTCGGAGGAGGGAGTGGGACCTGGGAAAGGCATAAGACACAAGAAATGGAGACAAGACAGGAGTCTGATCAAGTCTCGTTTATTAGGAACAGAGTGCAGACTTATATGCCAGTAGCTCGGCGGGTTTCTCCGAGAGGCAAAGGATAACCGTATAAGGAAGGCAGTAAAGGGTCTGGGGGCTATGTCATTTCGGGGGAACAGAAAGTATGCACTTTCTGTCTCCCGATCATGACCAGGCATCCATCTCAGGCTGGCTATGTGAGGTTGTGGCAGCCATCAGGAGCTGCGGCTCCGGACACCTGAGTATGACGCCTGTTCTTAGGGCATCCATCAGATGGACCATGGAGCTCCGGGCAGAAGCAACGTGATTGTAGAACAGGGACAACTTGCTAGGATGGACGTGAGGTGGTGGTGACAGCAGACCAGAAGAAAAAGGTGTTTACTGGAACAAGGGAGCATTTGCCTTCAGAGGCCTGGGGAGAATAAGTCAGATCAATACACTATCCTACTCAACAGCAACAAAGTGGTAAAACACAACTAGTATAAGCTGTTACAGATTATAGAAATGATTATTTTATAACTGTTGCTGACTCCTTAATTTTCAGTTTCATCCAGTGTACGACAAAAGCCCTGACACTTGCAAGTATGTTGTAAACATAAAAAGAGTAAGAACCATTTCTAAAAGAAAGCATTTGGGGCCCACTTTCCTACAGTGCCCAAACATCAACACCCTTTCTCCTCTTGTGTGTCCCTTGGGCTGCTGAGCCAACCCAGGTGCACTCTGATGCCGCAGGGGTCCCGGAACAAGGCTCTGCAGGGGAGGGGTTGAATGTCCGCTGAAGGGGTAGGCACTGGGATCCCAATACCTCCCAGAGAGTGACCAAGTGGTGGAGATTGAAGATTTCCTCCAGTGGAGGCAGAAACAGGGTGAACAGCTGAATCTTGCAAACCAGATCATCTGTTTTTATGTTACCCTTAGCACGTATTTCCCTTTTGTTATCCCAAATCTTTCGATGTCCAAAAATTTTGTTTAAAAGTTCCAGTTTGGTCCCAGCCATGCTGTGTGTGTTTTGAAGAATTAAGGAGACAGCTGAGTCACCTGTGGGCCCAAGCGCTGCTGGAGGAGTGTCCTACAGGGATTAGTGTGGCGCCAACAGCACAGGAAGTAAGAAATCCCCAAGGGGAAGAGGAGTCCTGGGAACAAGTGCTGGCTGTGAGGCTTAGCTGTCCCGCCACGGTGCAGAGTCCTTCTTCATTGCCAAGCCTTGATGGATTAGGCTTCGATTTTACCACAGCATCTGGTAGGTTCTTTTGAGCACACCTGAAGGAGGAAAAGTCATGAGTTGGTAAGTTTGGCATTATAGGAAAGCCTGGACCAAAGCTAAAATGTTATTACAACAATGATTAACAAATCCTCGGCATGAGACTCTGACAGAGGTTAAATTACTGCAGGAACAGTCATTTATTCGTGATGAACTTTGGCAATTATCTGTAGATCTTGAATTTAGTCCATCATCTGGAAGTGTCATTTGTCAATTTTTTAGCTCTTAAATTAAGAAGGATGTTTAATAGGGACAAACTCTAGGATTTCCTAATTCTAGACTTTCCTTAGCTTAAATTCTTTTATTAAGTGTCTGAGTGTTGCTTGTGATAAAAAGCCGGCTGTGATTTGTAACGCTGAGTAAAGCCTAGTAGGATTTTTGTTTAAGGGTACAAGAAAAGAAGCCAAACTGAAATAGAGGAATGAGATGAGAATGCAGATTAAGAAGTTACTTTCTTAAAAACCAACAAGGGTGGCCCAAAAAACCACAATTGTTTGTCTATCAAGACCATGGCATTGAATCATGTAGATATTTAAGTCAGGCCAGAACTTAAATTTCTCAGAAAACCACTGAGTCACACATAGATCTATAAATTCTTCTGTCCTTAACAAGTTTGAACCAATCCTCCTACCAGCAAACAACAGTAGGTATCACAGTGTTTTAATCCTAGTTATCCTCGTTGATACTTTTAATGTTGTATGATGAAATATAATCTTCATGTAGGGAATAGGTTGATAATAAAAATCCATAAAATGCATGTCTGCATATTAGTTCCTAAGTTATAATTGATATTTATTCAAAAGAGGTGGAACCTTTCCTTCCCCTAAACTTACCCCCAAGATATAAAAAAAATTACAATTTGAGAGACTAAAACTTTTTTAAAGTCATGAGGAAATATCAGAATGTATAAATTATAACTACCAATACTCAAAATGAGTCAAGAAATAAAAAAAACTGCAAATATGTGCCATGAATATCATGCCACCCTAAGTCAAGAATATGTAATTGTTGCTTGTTTGTTGAGATTATTTCCCCTATTAATAATAATGGGTCAATGCAAATCAGTTCTTCTTATTATTATTAGGGAAAATGATCTCAACATACTTTTTAGGGGCCCTAGATGATCCACAACACACATTTTAAAGATGGTTAAAGCCATGTTTAAATGAGCGGGAACTGAATCAGTGGTCCTGGCCCCATCAGCATGCAGCTTCCTCAGCTGAGCTCTGGGGGAGAGAGAGCTCGCCTGTGTTGACCTGATCCACGTGGTAAGCAGGGGAGGAGCAAGCCAGCCTCATCCTGTGTAGGTCAACGCCCTCATTCAGACTGCAGTGCATAATTTGCAGCATTCCTACCTTAACTCTATTCAAACATTATTTGTTAACAGATGATATTACCTTTCTTTCTTCTTGAAGTGTAAGTGGCATATCCATTGATAGGGTGGGTGAATGGGCTAGCAAACAGAAATGTAAGGACTCAAAATTATTTGTTGTTACAGCTGGAAGAAATCGAGTCAGTCCAACATCAATACTCTACAGATGAGAAAACTACAGTGTAAAGAGGTTAAGTCCCTTGCCCAAGGTCATGGAGTTATTAAGTGTTGGAGCTGGGACTAGAATTACATCTTCTGTTCCTGAGCTGGTCTCCACGGTGAAGGCTGCTGGACTTCACACTGGTATGTGGAGGGAGAGAGTTGCAAGGGTAGGAAGAAAGAAGCTTTGATTTCCCAAATGGCTCAAAACTTCCTTTAAAAAGTGATTTTTGTTGGCATGACAGGGAGGCCTGCCCTGGCAAGTCTCTGTTGTCTGACCTCCTCTATGTAGACCCACTCTGTGGCCAAGGGAGCTGGGGACTCCGGCTGCCCAGAGGGTCAACCAACATCTGGACAGGCCGCAGGACAGCCTCTCTCAGGCTCAGGCTTGTGCAATCACACGTATGTACGCATATGTAATTGTGTGAGGCTCAAAGGCCAGCCGTAGTGCCAGGTCAGCTCCTGGAGGTCCCCATATTGCTGGGCCTACGTCTTTAGTTGCTGGATTTAGAAGCGATCAGTGAGGGGGTCCTAGAAGTGAAGGCTGGGGTACTCCTGGGGTGGTGGTAGGACACTCAGTGGGTCTCAGGCAGAGATTTACCAACTAGTAGGTATTTCAATATTTAACAACTAGCACATTTTTACCAGCTCATACAGCAGTCCTGAGATCAGCCCTGCATATGTCCATTTCAGATGAAATACTCTTAAATGAGATACTCAGTTTAGAAGTTTTCTAAGGAATAAACTCAATACTATGTGCTCCTGCATATACTGTTACCCCAAGTACAGGATGCACCCAAAGACTTGAGACCCAGGATGACTCATAGCGTGTAGGCCCCAAATCCACTCCAACACCTCATTTATAGGCCCCATAAGGCCTCCCCCCACCAGTCCACCCATCCCTTCAATATGCAAACACACACACACATACATGCACACATACACACACAGAGCAAACATCACAAGCAGTTTGTTTTTTTTTTGTTGTTTTTTTGTTTTTTTGTTTTTTTTTTGAGACAGAGTCTCACTTTGTTGCCCAGGCTAGTGTGAGTGCCGTGGCGTCAGCCTAGCTCACAGCAACCTCAAACTCCTGGGCTCGAGTGATCCTTCTGTCTCAGCCTCCCGAGTAGCTGGGACTACAGGCATGCGCCACCATGCCCGGCTAATTTTTTTTATATATATATCAGTTGGCCAATTAGTTTCTTTCTATTTATAGTAGAGATGGGGTCTCGCTCTTGCTCAGGCTGGTTTTGAACTCCTGACCTTGAGCAATCCACCCGCCTCGGCCTCCCAGAGAGCTAGGATTACAGGCGTGAGCCACCGCGCCCGGCCCACAAGCAGTTTTTAAAAGGAAGTTACAAAAGGACATAGATCTAAGGGCATGTGCATATATGGGGCCTTGGTTTATATATATATATGAGGCTCTTTGTCTCTTCTCCTCAGCTGCCTCCCTCATCCCCTCACACAGGTTTGGGTTCTAGGAATGGTTGTGTACAGCAGATCATTTTTGCATCTAGTCAAGATCAAGCAATGAAGTCAAAGACCATTATCTGATAAAATATACTTTTGCCTGGATTTGCTAGAAGAGCTTTTGGACTTGCCTAGAACTCACTCAATGACTGAACCGTCTCTCATTTAGCTTTTGTGTTTCCTGGACAGAACCCAAGAGGAAGACAGTATTGAAGCGGGGTTAAACAAGGTCACTCTAGCCTGAAGGACAGACAGTAATACCCAGCCCCCAAAAAGTACCTGTTTTTCAGGGTGGTGTGATCAGTATTAGGCAAGAATCTTGCAAGCCATTTTTTACAAGGAGGCCAGCAAGATCACAGGAGGCAGTACCCAGTTTGCTCAGAGACAAGCTGTTTCCTAATCAAGTTTTCTTATACTCAGAACTACGGAAACATTACAAAGGTATTATTCTCGGCAGGTTTCCAGTAATTCAACATTTCCAGGCTTATCCAAATGGCTTCTGAAATATTTGCTGTTTGTTGAGAGCAGCTTTCAGGATGAGGTAATTAAAAGAAACCTATCAATTGGAAATTTTTTTTTTCCGTGAGTAAATAATGTTGACATACTGTTCAAATAAACCCACAATTTACTGCAGTCTGTTTTTAGACAAACCCTCCACTTTAACCTCCAAATGAGAAAAACGAAGAGACTTTCCTCTTCTCATTTAATCAAGAACATATGTTCAAAGACAATACTGGAGGCTCACTCGGGGATGCGTTCTGCTCGTCCTCTGACAGCCATGCCGCTCACGAGGCAGCCGCGACACACCAGGAAAGCAAAGGCCACCATAAATCTCTCGCCCCGCGGAGGAGGTCACTTCAGAAAAGTCGCCCGCTGCTCAAATGAGCAGGGGCTCTGCTGAGGCCCACCGACGGGAAAACGCCAACCGTGATAAACACCAGCAGGTATGCACCAAACTGAGGCCAACCCAGGCAACCCAGGGAGACGGGAGCTGGGGAGGAAGCAGGTGTGTGTGCGAGTGTGTGTTTGCACGCAGCATCGCTGGCCCAGCGTGTTCTGGCGGAGAGAGAACGAGCTACGGCACCACGAGAGTAGTCTGTCCCCCTTGGGAGGCACCAATTTTCATTAAACCTGAGAGCACACACAGTGGCAGGAGGCCAAAACGGCCCTCAAAACCGAGGCTTTAAAAACATCTGTTAGGAGCTTTGAGATCCTAAAGAGAGAGAGAGAGAGAGAGAGAGAGAGAGAGAGAGAGAGAGAGAGAGGACTCAGAGTCTAGTACTTTTCATTTCCAGACCATGAGTCATAAGAGGAGTACGTAAATCTCGATTGCTGAGTACGCTGACCTGAGTCTGGGTTTACTAGCACCTGAAGTCCATTTCACGGGAATTAGGTTTAAATAGCAACCTGATCGTGAAGCTTGAAAGGCTTTTCTCCCATCTCGGGATGCCAGGAGTCTTTTGGAACCTGGGATGGAGTTTTCTGACAGCAAAGGTTTACAGGAGCATAAAAGAAATTATGGAGATTTCCCCACCAGGCATAAGGATGTGATCACTGTGGGCACCTGTGGGCCCAGGCAGGTTACCCACCAATATCCCTTTAAACACCAAATTATGGACTATTAGGCCACTGCTTCAAGGCTTCCTCAAATGTGAAACCTTGACAAATTCCCAAATAAAAGCCATAAAACCAATCATTTTTTAAACCTGCATGAGTGACACCAGGAAAATTACCGCAGTGTGGCAGGTCACTGTGAAATAAAGCTGCCATAAAGAAGCTTATGATGCTGTCATGGAAAAGGCAATTAGAAGGTTACTTTCTCTCAGGTCTAAGATTGGTTCTTGTTCTCCCTACAGCTCCCTGCCTTCCACCTCCCTGCTGCAAAATGGATCAATCTATAATAAGTAGTAGTTATATATCATAAGGCAGCAATTCCTTTTAGTTGTTCCACTATAAAAAAAGCATCCAGATTTAGAACTTGACAGGAACCAGTATCGCCTGCCCCCCAGAGCCGGCAGAAAGCCTGTGTGTGTCATTCAGCCAGCATGGAGTCTGGGTGTTTTAAAAGCTTTAATTTGAAGGGGATAAAAAACCTGGGCATTAAGCAATTTGGCTGTGGATATTTAATGCATCAGCCACGCTACAGAACTGGAGTCCCCTATTTAAAGTGAGAAATCGAAAACGTACATGCTCTGTAGGCACAGTGTAAGTAAATGTAGGATGGTAAGCTGAAATCAGCCGAGAACCTGCCCAAACGCCATTAGAAGGACTGATGACATGTTCAGAAGTGGCCTGAAATAAATGCTGGGGTGTCATTTGCAGGAGTGTAAAACAGGTCTGGCTTTTAATTAGCAGGAGCCATGTCTCCCTGTGTTGAGGCAAAGGCACGGCTTCTCAAAGAGAATATCGTAGCAGGGTCTACACAGAGACCCCGAGGAATCAATGGCCCGAAGTTGAGACTTGCCCCAAGGCAAGCAGCTTCTCAATGGCAGCACCAAGATTGGAGCTCCGTCTCCTGATCTCTGATTTCCACTCTAGCATACTTGTGGTAGGTGGGAAAATGCACCCCAAAGACATCTACCTCCTAACCCCTAGAACCTGTAAATATGGCGCCTTACCTGGCAAAAGGGACTTTGCTGCTGTGACTAAGGATTTTGAGATGGGGGAGTATCCTGGACTATCCAGGAGGCCCAGTGGAATCACAAGGGTCCTTATGAGTAAAAGAGGGACTGGAGAGTGGGGGTCAGAGTCAGAGAGAGATTGGAAGATGCTATGCCACTTCCTTTGAAGATGGAAGGAGGGGCCACAAGCCAAGGAATGCAGGCGGCCTCTAAACACAGGAAAGGTAAGGAAGTGGGCTCTTCCCTAGAACAGCCCCCAGCAAAATGCAATCCTGCCAACACCTCAGTTTTAGCCCATGAGACCCTTTCAGACTTCTGACCTTGAAAGCCTTAAGAAAATACAGCTGTATTGTTTTGAGCCACTAAGTTCATGGTAATTTATTACACCAGCAACAGGAAACCAATACAGCGTTCTAGCTGGGGATCCCATTTCCTCCCTCCTTTTGATCTTCTCAAATTAGCACCATCACCTTGGCGCTGGTAAGAGCAAAAAAGGCAGAACTCAGATGCTTCTGCTGTTCTCTCCAGTATAGAGAGCAGGTGTGATCCTGGGACCCAAACGCCGGGACTGGCCCAGTGGGAAACTGAGGCAGGGGCTTGGCAGCAATGGTGCGCCCCTTTGGGAAGGAGCGTTTTATCACCGACATTGTTAGGACCACCATGGCAGATTTCTAGTCAGTGGCGGTGTTTGTAAATTCTCACAGTGCATTTCCTAATTGCCCATTTGGATGGCCCGCTCCTTGCCCCACCCTGTTGGTGGCACCTCCCTTAAGACATCTGTTATCCTGCGGCTCCCCGTGGACTCCCCCTCTGTGCCTCTTTCCCATGTGAACCGGTCCTAAAGGGAAGGCCTTTCTAGTTGTCAGCTGCTCCATGTTAAGAAATGAGTTGGTAAGAACTTACAGCATTATAGTTCTCCGACTATTCTATATAGTCTAATAATACTCTGTTTCCTTAGAGTGTTTCATAGACCCTCCCAGCCTGCTGCCCCTATAAAGCCTTCCAGACCTCCTCAGAATTAATCTCTATGGGTAAAATCTTAGGTTTCTGGTTTGAGCGGGCCTTTCCCGGAACGTCTCATGTCACACTCTAGAGATACAGGCTTTGGAGTCAGGCAGACCTTGGTTCGACTCCCTGATTCACCATTTATTAGTGATGTGACATTGGGAAAATTATTTCTTATGCCTCACTTTCTTTTATCTGTAAAATGAAGAACATAACAATGATCTCGCTCCACAGTGAGAAGTTAATGAGATTTTGCATTTCAAGGGTGGAGCACTGAGTGTGACCCACACGAGCACTTCAGGAATAGTGGTGGTGGGGTGGGTGACAGGTACTTGGTACACTGGTACCTGGAACTCCACTCTGAGGCAGCGTGACCCTGTTTCAATCCTGTGGGGCCAGAAGCTTCAGATTCTGAGTGTTGTAGAGAGATACCCACCCAAGGTGTAGCAGCACAAGTGCTTACAGCTTGCCAAGTGCACCTTCCTCTTGGATAGTGGCCGTCAATAGGAACAAGCAAGTCACAAAAGACAATTTACAGCTCTGTCCAAAGCAGGCCGTGGTTCAGTGGGGAGCAAGATCATAAAATAGAATCACTGGCATGTAGCACTCTGTGCTGAAGTGTTACGTACAGCAAAGGTGGTGAGAAGACCCAGGGGGACAAACTCTTCCCAAGGAAATCAGGAAAGAGGCCACGGAGGTGATGACTTTTGAGCTGGGCCCTGGAGGACAAGTAGGAGTTTGCAAAGCAGAAAATAAGAGAATGAATATGCCAGGCAGAGATAAATGTGTGAGCAAAATGAAGCAAAAGAATAGTAACGGAGAACATCTCCTGAGCATAGCAATAACATGGAAACCATTGGACCAAATTAAATCCAGTTCAATGAATTAAATCCGTGGCCACTTGCTCTGAGTCATCAACAACCCAACTTTCTCTGGATCTGCTGCAAGTGATTTTGGGGTCACACGAAACAATTCACTCTTCCTTGAGTTAATGCCTTGAGAATTCACTGGTGGCCACAGTGCAATCAATACTAATCAGGTAATATGCACTGGCCCTGAGATAACAAAGCATCCAGCATCCGATGTATGAATTCATATCTAATCAATACTGCCTTATATGAGTGGAGGATTTTTTTTTCACATTCCAAAGCATTTTAGTAAGATGCTAAGAAAGAAAAATCAATAACTTATTAAATACCAGTTCCCTCATTAAAACAAACTATTAATCACCTTTGTTGCTGTCGTATCAGGACCACAGATCCGACTTTATATATTTCGTGGTGGTGTGCATGCTCACAGGTTTAGTCCACTCATTAGAGGAGATGATGGCGCTCATGACAGCAATGCTATTAAGGAGGAAGGTTTAGTTTAAGAACCCTCTGGGCTTGCAGAATGACACACATGGCAGCCAGGATGGTAGGAAATGGACTCTCATGACATTATTGAAGGAAAAAAAACCCAGCAGTCAAAAAGGAAAAAAAAGAATTTAAGGCAAAGCTATAACTTCAGCTGGAAGTGGTGAAAATTAATTGTTAGAAGAGACTTTGTGCTACTAAAATAATAATCATCACTTCAAAGGCTTCCTGCTCCTGAAATATTTTGTCATCCCCCCCATCCCCGTGACACCAGGAAATAAAGGTATGTTCATTTCCAGTTTTAAGATAGACCCTTTTCAGTCAAACGAGAATGCACATTAATGTACATACGTATTTCATGAAATGAAAAAATGAGACCCGCTCAGCCATAATATTAAGTACATCCCTCAGAAAATGAAGACTTCTGGTCCTATTTCATTGAATTATTAGGGGGGTAATTTCCCTAGAAATAGTTAACTTTTTCATTTTTCTTTTTTTGGAAACAAATTTCAAGTTGCATCGTCCATGGCCATTAGGCCATCATTTTCTTAGGAATATAGAGAAAAGTTTGAGCTACGTGCCTATGAATTTGTGAATAAGTTACATTTTAAGTGAGGGAAGTGTCCCCTCACTTAAAATGTCTTGTCAGCATTATGTAAGCTAAATTTGAGAAATGCTGAGTTAAACCAAATCATCTCGCCAAATAATACAAGATACAAGTTATTTCTAGTAATCTTTGAATAGCATTCAAATTGTAAAATTGTGATCATTAGACTCGAATAATAAAAAATAGGCATTTCATTGGGAGATGGTTAGTATTAGTGTGAATATTTTTTCAAAGAGCATTCGTGTGTTAGTCTTCCCTAGGGCAGGGCAGCGTGGAACAGTGGGAGGAACACAGATGTGCGTGTGTCAGTCCGGATGTGAGTCCTAAACTCTCTCACCCTGTGTCTTTAGTCAGTCACTTTATGTCCCTGAGTCAGTATTCTCAAATATTAAATGGGAGTAAATAATGTTTATACTACCCACGTCACTGGATTATGGTTATGACCAACTAAAATGATATGACTAAAAAAATTTATAAAATCTGGGCATTATAAAACCGTTTACTGCGGTTTTACAGTAAAAGAAACGCAACAAAAAGAAATCCAGCAACTGAAAGTTAAAGTTATCCTGAAATGTATTTGTATCTCTTAAAGGGCATTAAAAGAGACCTAATTTATGATTCACAGCACCATTCATTATGGCCGCCTTATAATATGTGCCTCTCAAGTTCTCTCATACTCTCACATGGTTGTTTTTGATCCTCTTTCTTTGTAAACTCCTCCCTCTCAACTCTGCACCCAAGCTCTCTTCCATACCCAGAACTCACAGCTTGTCTGTATGTGTCTTCTCCACTACTCTCTGTGTCCCACCCCTTCTCCTCAAGCTCTTCATTGCATATATCATTTTAGCCTCTCTGCCTTCCCTCCGCACAGCTAAGACCACAGAATGTCCAGCGGAAAAGCCTGGGGCGGAATCCAGCAGGCAAGAATCTTCCACACGACATTGCATCCCCAAGCAGGTGGCATGGACTGAAGAGAGGAGATGGAGGATGTTCATACATTAATCATTTTTATCCTGTTTTACACATTAATATTTTCACCCTAGCTATTGTTATACATATTAATCATTTTATTGTCTTTTACATGTTTAGTTTAGGTAGTAGGGTCTTTATTTTCAAAATAAGTAAAACAAAGCACAAGGAAGTGAACCAGCAATTGATTCAGGAACCTAGAATTTGTCAAGAATGGAGGTAGAAAATAAGCTTCATTTTCTTTTCTAGGCTACAGAACAGTGGTTCCCAAAAGTGTGTTCCAAGGTATCTCTAGAGATGCCTCTGACAGAAACCCAAGTTCTAATACAGCAGAAAACGCTGCAAATGCCTCATTAGGTCCCCCTTCAGGGAGGTCCGCAATGTATCTTGGCAACTAAGAGAGGTCCTGAGGTAAAAAATCTATTCATGAAAACAGAGATTAGAGACTTAGTATGAAAAGTAACATTTTAAAATATTTAGGATAATATCTTTATACTCTTTGGTAGGGAAATAGTTCTTAAATTGGAACAAAAAAGCACAACCATAACACAAAAGATTGATAAATTCATCAATATTAAAATGTAAAACTTCTCTTCATGAAAGAACAGCATTAAGAAAGCGAAAACACAAATTACAAATTTCGAGAAGAAATTTCACAAACATCACTGACATTACCAAGCGTTTGTGGGAATATGGAACGATGAACTGTGAAAGCCTGTTGGAGTGAATGAAAAGTGGAATCATCACTTTGGAACACAATTTAGTTTGTCAATTTATATAAATTTAGTTGAAGCTGTGCCTACTCTCACAACCAGTAATTCTACTAGTAGACATACACCCTAGAGAAATTCTTACACATGTGCTCTAGGAAACATGGACAAGAAAGTCCCCAACCCTCTTGTTTATAATAACAAAACACTGTAAGCAACACAATATCCATCAGACAAGATTCAGCAAGTGAACTGTGGTATCTCCAGAGAATGAATGACGGCAGTGAAAGTGGCCTACAGGTACATGTCCCAACAGGGATGGAGCCCAAAAACACAGACCAGAATGAAGAACAAGTCTCACAAGAATATCCAGCCTATGGCATTATCTTAAGCTAATTCAAAAGCATACAAAATTTAAAATATATTATTTAAGGATATATGCATATATCGTGGTACCATTACAAAAAGCAAAACTCAAGCACGAAATTCAGAATACAGGTAATGCTGAGGAAAGGAGGAGGACCCCAACAGACAGGAGCAATGAGGGGGCTTACAAGGATTGGTAATGTGTTTGCTAAGCTGGGTTTTTATTGTTCTTTATACCCTGTGTGTGTGTGTGCGTGTGTGTGTGTGTGTGTGTGTGTGTGTGTATATTTTTTTTGTATGCATGAATATCACATGCACACATTTTAATTTTTAATTTAACTTGTTTAGCTCAGTATCTCACAAACATTGCCCATGTAATCCTTTTATCTCCTTACACATACTAACTTCCTGCCGAGTTCAGTCCAGGAAACACTGCTCTAGGCCTTAAGACCTCTGTCTTTTGACAAAGAGACTCACCCCAGCCAAAACTTGTGGCCGTTATTCCAACAAGGCCAGGACGCCAGAGACCGACGCGTGGCTTTCCCTGGGGCCAAGCTTTCCCAGGATGTTTCTGCACACGTCTTCATAAGCACACGTGAGCTGTGTGCGCTAGCCTCCCCTCTGCTTAAAAGTGCTTGTTGTGGAAGTAGCAGGTGATCTGTTGATGTGCACAAAAGTCACTGATGTTCAATTCTCCCATGTCCTTGGAGTCCACTTTCCCTCCCTACCCCGTCCAGGTACACGTGGCAGGAGGGGCGACACTCCAAGCAGAGATGCATATTCTCGTGAGAATTAAAATTACTCTGGAGAGCTCGGTGTTTTCTGGGTTTTACCGTGGAAGCATCTAATCAGGTGCATTTTCTGAGGCAATTCCTCTGTGCAGCTAATGCCTAATAATTTTTGAATATAAATAGCTCCTGCTGGGCTTTTGATGTTCACACCTTGGTGGACTCATTGAGAGATACTTTACGGCTGGTTGCATTGCTAAGAAGCCAACATATTTCCCCCTATGCCTCTGCTAATAAAGGGCTTTTGAACCGATGTGATTGTAGCAATATTAAACTCCCGTCCATGGCCATTGGACTTTAGTCCCTCATTAGTATCAGGTTTAATGAGGTCAGGCTAAGAGGAGATCGTACGGTCTTAAGCTGAGTTGATATTGATTGTCACTAACTGTGGAGCAGCCTACTATACCTTAAAACCCTAGTTCGGCGGGAATATTTCATTTTTGCTAACTTCGTCTTCCATTGTGAAGATTGATTTCAGCATAATGATCCATCACCTGAGGAGTTTCACTCTGCTGCTTCTAAACTCCTATCTCGCAGCCAGACATTTTATGTTCTGTAAGTCCCCCGTCCCTGGCTCCCTGCTCTTTCATCACTCACGGCCCTCTCTGCCTACAGAGGATGCTGCAAAGGTGTCGGGCTCTCCTTTCTTTTTCTCCATTTTCTTTTTCTAGAACCTTGTCACTTACAGTTTCTAGCTGAAGAGCAAGTCATCTGTCGTCGTGGGAGGGGAAAGTGGCACAGAGTGGCATGTGCTGAAGCAGAACCAACATGAGGATGGTGAATTTGTTTTCACAAAGTATGCAATTGACTGAGGTGTCCGCACCACACTGGCTTCACCCCAGATGGCATTTGGAAGACAAGCAGCTGATGTTTTCCTGAACCCGGGGCTAGGAGGTCAGCTGGGCAGCAAGAAGATACTGGTATCAGGGCCTGAAAAGCCGGCCCACCTCTCCCTGGGTCTCACGTTACGTGTTCTCTTTGCTTGTCTGCTCGGTCTCCTCTCTCTTTCTCTGCTCAGCAGCCTTCTCTGATCCCAGCCCACAAAGCAGAAGTCACAACTGCCCACGTTTCCTGAGGACGCCCAACCAAACTTCTCTCCAGTCCCAAATCCAAATGGCCAGCATTGCAATTTTGATTGGCCCAGCTTGGGTCAGCTGCCCAACCCACTATAGCCCGAGGTCAAGGGCATGTGTAACCTAGTGCCACTGAGGGACATTTCCTTTGAATTGGGGAGCACAGTTAAGAGGGTTATTACAGGCTGGGCTAACCTTCCAAAGTTTGTCCAGTATGTGCACCTGTGCTTAGGGACACGGTAATACTTTAAAAAAATCATTATGATGCATTCTATCTTTTATTTAACAGCTACTTAATGAACACTTAATAAGTTAGGCATTGTGCTAGGCTCTGAGGATTTAGACAGATGATGTCCAGCCCTTCAGAGGGAGAGATAAAAGAACAACCAACTTACAAATAAAATAATAAAAAGTGGCAATCACTGCTACATAAAACATTGAAAAGGTTATGTGAGTGTTTGAGAGGTGTCTGTGAAGGCATGCATACCTGAGGCCTCTCTGAAGAGCCGATGTTAAATATCCAAGGGAGAAGGTTACCCCAGCAGAGGGAACACAGGCCCTGAGGTGCGAAAGGACTTAGGAGATATGGCATGAATTTAGAGAAGGAGAAAAGATACAGTTTACTCAGGGCCTTGTGGGCCACATTAAAGGATTGGGATTTTAAACTGAGGCCACTAGGAAGATGTTGATGAAGATTAAACAAGCAAGAGAAAGACATGATCTGATTTATGTTTTTAAAAGATGACCTGGGGCCAGGCATGGTGGCTCACACCTATAATCCTAGCACTCTGGGAGGCCTAGGCGGGAGGAGCGCTCGAGGTCAGGAGTTGGAGACCAGCCTGAACAAGAGTGAGATCCCATCTCTACTAAAAATAGAAACAAATTAGCTGGACAACTAAACATATATAGTAAATGTTAGCCAGGCATGGTGGCGCATGTCTGTAGTCCCAGCTACTTGGGAGGTTGAGGCAGAAGGATTGCTTAAGCCCAGGAGTTTAAGGTTGCTGTGAGCTGGGCTGATGCCACGGTACTCTAGCCAGGGCAACAGAGTCAGAGTGAGACTCTGTCTCCAGAAAAAAAAAAAAAAAAAAAAAATAGATGACCTGGGCGTGAGATGATAGGCAAGCAGGAGTGGAAGTGGAAAGGCTGATTAGGGAGTTATTATGGTCGTTCAGGAGAGAGAGCAGATGAACCTTTGGGAGGGTGGTAGTTACTGGGGTAAACAGAGGCTACAGCATGAATGTGTGCCCCCTCCAATTTCATATGTTGAAATCTAACCCTTAATGTGATAGTATTAAGAGGTGGGATATTTAGGAGTTGATTAGATCACAAGGGAAGAGCCTTCATGGACAGGACTAGTGCCCTTATAAGAGAGACCGAGGGAACCTGAACATGGCCTTTCCACCATGTGAGGAAGGAGCAAGAAGGTGCCGTGTATGAACCAGAAAGCAGACCCTCATCAGACACCAAATCTGCTGGCACCTTGATTTTGGACTTCCAACCTGCAGAGCTGTGAGAAACAAATGTTTGTTGTTTATAAGCCACTCAGTCTGTGGAATTTGTTATAGCAGCACAAACAGACAAGACAAGAGCCCAGATTCTGGATGCATTTTAATGTAGGAAAACTAGAACTTGCTGATGTGTAGGATTTGAGGAGGGAAAAAGTGAGGAGTTTCACATGACTCCTATCTTAGGTTTGAGTAGCTGGGTGGAGGGTGAGCCAGTTCCTGGGATGGGGCCTACTGGTGTGATGACCAGGGTTTTAGCACAGAAGACATCAAAGCAAGAACTCTGTGCTGCCCCAGACATTGAGGTCTTTGGATGCTGATCTGCTAAGAAACTCTTGGTTCTCTCTGCAGCCCAAGGACTCGACTCCTTGCAGAACATCACTGTAATCCTACCTCAGTCACCCCAACCACCTCCCCCCTGAAAACCCACCTACCCATACCTTACAATGCTTAGAGGTAGAAAGGCTTGGATTGAACAGTGTTAGAAAGCAGCAAACTAACCAAATATCAACTCTTTCCCTTTTTGTTTGTTTGTTTTTGTTTTTATTATTATTAATTTTATCATTATTAATATATAATCTTGTTCTTTCCACCTGGAATACTTCATCCCTGGGACACCTTTTCCCCATGCTCACTTCTCTGCCTAGAAACTTCTATTTGTTCTTTAGGAACTCAACTCAGATGTCACTTCCTCTGAAAAGCCTTCCCACATCCCATCTCCCCAAACCTCCAACCCTCTGGAATCCCACAAAAATTTGCTCAGATTTCTATTCTAGCCCAAGTTATATTATAAAATGTTCATTTTCATACCTCCTCCTTGTACTAAATTCAGAACTCTTGAGGGCAAGGACTATGTCTAATTATTCCAGTGGTTCCAGTGCTTAGCCCAGCTTATTGTAGGCGCTCAGGGAAAGTGAGATTGCATGCATCAATCATCACACCTCAAGAATCCTCTATCTTTAGATGGAATGAATGACTCAAAACAAACAAACAAAAAAAAAAAAAAAAAAAAAAAAAAGAATCCTCTATCTTACCAGGTACCATGATAAGAGATGTAAAGTTAAAAAGATCAGTTCTTTGGCCTCTTAAAGTTCATAAACAAATTGAGGATGTGTTTCTATCTTTCAATTCTACATTACAGAAACCCAACAGAAACTAGCTTAAAAGGAGAAAAAGAGTGTGGGCAGGCAACAGAATTTATTTGTCCTAGGAAGTTTACTTCTATTAATAGTTTCAGGAATAGCTGAATCTAAGATCCAAGGGTTTCCAACAATGTTGTCCTCCAGATTAGGTCTCTTTCTATAACTTGCTCTTGGGTGGCTTCATCCTCAGGAATTTTTTTTCCATGTGAAAGCTCCTCATAGCTCCATGTTTACATCCATTTGTAGCAAAAATAGGTCTTTTTATGCCAATGGTCCTAGGAAAAATCCTAGGAGTAATTCTTAATGTTTTTAATTGAGTCACCAGCCCTTCACTGAACCCATTATAGTAACTCTGAATAGGCCTATGTCACACGCCTACCTTTGGATTTGGAAGTGGGGTTGACCCCATTCAAATCACATGGATTAAAAGTGAGAGAAGGTTGTTCACCAGAGGAAAATAAAGTTGCTGTTACTAAAAGGGAGAGAAGATATTAGGCAAGCAAAAACCAACACATGTCCTCCATAGAGGAGATGTCCTACACATCAGTAATTACATGGTAAGGCTAGGAGCGATGCCTGTCTTAAGTGCTTACAACTAAAGATTAGGTAGGAGAAATGGATCACTTCAAGGACAGCTGCCCACAAACGCCTTCTAGAAGGAAGCCTATGAACTAGGCCTTTTGGATAGGTAGGATTATGGTAGGTGAAGATGAGAAGGCCTTTCAGATACATGGAAAGGCATGAACAAAGGCAGGGAGGTGAGTATCCTTTGGAGGTTTTCCAAGTTTGCTGGGAACTTCTGGGAATTAAGTCTGGAACTTTGGTGGGGTGCTAGATCTATACATAGTCTAATAAATGCTAATCCTTTATGCAGATTTCTTCCATATATAATCTCAAAAAAGAGTAATTTTGGCAGGTACCAGGAGTAGGATTATTCTTCCCATGTTACTGATGGGGCAAGTAAGGCCTAGCGCAAGAGATGCCCGCTGAGAGTTCACCCTGTTGTGTCCAGAGATAGAACAGCACAAGAAGCTCAATTTCTGCCCTCCAGCCCAGGACTGTGCCCCTCCCCCCATTCACAGTAAAAATAAAATCTAGGGTTGGAAATCACCAGGACAGCAGCTGTGGCTCAGCCCCAGGGCCAGCCTGAGGACAGCTTTGCAGGAAGCTGTGGGAACAACCACACAGGCAGAAAGAAGTTATCTGACTTGCATAATGGTTAAGAGCAGAGACTCTGTAGTTAGGCCTGGTTTTGAGTCTCAGTTTCATGAGTTAAGGTGTTACCTTGGGCAGATTATGTAACTTCTCTAAGCCTTAGTTTCCTCATCTGAAAACAAGAATACCTATTTTATAGGGTGGTATGAATGAGGTATTGCATACTAAGAACTTAGCACTCCCTTCCAAATCCAGTCTGGTCTCCTCTTCCTCATCTGGTCTCATCTCCTCTTCCAGTCTGGTCTCCTCTTTTGTGTCCGGTCTCATCTCCTCTTCCTTGTCTAGTCTGCTGTCCTCTTCCAGTCTGGTCTCCTTCTCTGATCTGGTCTCCTCTCCTCTTCTGGTCTGGTCTCCTCTTCCTTGTCCAGTGTGGTCTCCTCTTCTTTGTCCGGATCTCCTCTCTTCTAACTTTGTACATCGTTAGGGCAACATTGTTCTAAGTGCCTAATCAGCTTCCCCATCTAAAATATGGGCAGGGGGAAGATACTTATTTCTCAGAGTTTTTAAGACCGAAACAAAGCTATATATGTAAAGACTTGCCATGGTGCCTAAGTTATGTTAGGTGTTTAAAATACATTGGATGTCATTATTAGTATTTTAAAGTAAATTTATTACCAAGTACCAACTTATTGCTTATACAGACAGCAAGTTTTGTTTGTCTTTATCTCTACAGATTAGGGATGTTCTCTAGCAGTATAATTATTCAGGTAAAAAAATTCCACTACCAGGAAAATATTCAACTACATTTGCCCAAACTAAAAATTAAGACAGATTAAACAGAAGTTTCTCTGATTTGTGAAATTATTGGTGTGAAATGTCTTACCAAGATATAAAATTAAATTACACTTATACATTTAATTAATTCTTTGTTGAAAAGAATAAAATTATATGAAAAGAGAACTATTTCAGAAATTCAGGACATATGGTCATTGTCCAATGGAAATCAATATAATGGGATTTTACTTGCATTTCCTGCCAAACAATAGCTTTTTTGGCTTGTAGACATCATTTAGAGGTTGAAGACAACAAAATAATGTCTAACTGATGAACATTCTGGAATCTCTTTTCATGTAAATTTTCAAGTGTGAAACAGAAAGAATATGTCCACTAAATAAAGTGTAGTAATCTCTTTCAAGAGGTTAGAACTTGTGCTATCTAATGTGATTCTCTCTATTTCCATATCTCCTGGCCATACATTCTATCTTGGAAGCCATCTCACCAAACACTAAGATCATAAACTCTCAAGATTACGAGGGACCTTCATGGTCAACTGATCCAACTCTCCATCTGGTGAAAAATAAATGAGATAAAGAAATATTCCCTGCTATTCTAGCTCTATACACAGGATCCAATAACCTTGGATCAAATATCCAAGGGAATATTAGCTCCTGCTTTTCTCACCATCCCACATTCAGCTGTCCTGGCAGGAAAACTAGCAATCCTGCCCCATCAATGGGCATAGCTCCACCACGTCTGCAGAATCAAAGCGTCTCATACTGACATTCCCATGGCAGACCTCCTCTGAATCTTACTGGCTTTTCCATTTGAAGGAAATCCCTATGAGCTACAAATATCTAATAAGACCTAGTACATCAAAGAAGCATGGTATGGTAGACAGAACAATGACCCCCTAAAGATGTCCACATCCCAATCCCCCAAACCTATGAATACATTTTATATATATATATATATATATATATATATATATATATATATATATATTTATGGGCCAGATCTATTCTCCTTTTACGATCTTATTTTTATTTCAGCATATTATGGGGGTACAAATGTTAAGGTTACGTATATTGCCCATGCCCCCCTCCCCCGTCAAGTCAGAGCTTCAAGCATGACCATCCCCCAAAAGTTGCACATCTCACTCTTTGTGTTTGTATATACCCACCCCCTCCTCCCCCCTCCCACCTGCCTGACACCCGATAAATGTTTTCCTGTATGTCCACTTAGGTGTTGATCCATTAATACCAATTTGCTGGTGAGTATATATGGTGCTTGTTTTTCTGTTCTTGAGATACTTCATTTAGTAGAATGGGTTCCAGCTGTATCCAGGAAAATACAAGAGGTGCTATATCACCATTGTTTCTTAAAGCTGAATAGTACTCCATGGTATACATATACCACATTTTATTAATCCACTCATGAAGTGATGGGCACTTGGGTTGCTTCCACAACTTTGCAATTGTGAATTATGCTGCTATAAACATTCAAATGCAGGTGACTTTTTCATAAAGTTACTTTTGATCTTTTGGGTAGATGCCCAGTAGTGGAATTGCTGGATCAAATGGTAGATCTACTTGTATCGCTTTAAGGTATCTCCATATTGCTTTCCACAGAGGCTGAACTAGTTTGCAGTCCCACCAGCAGTGTAGGAGTGTTCCTGTCCCTCCGCATCCACGTCAGCATTTATTGTTTGGGGACTTTTCGATAAAGGCCATTTTCACTGGAGTTAAGTGATATCTCATTGTGGTTTTGAGTTGCATTTCCCTGATGATTAGAGATGCTGAACATTTTTTCATATGTTTGTTGGCCATTATTCTGTCTTCTTTTGAGAAGTTTCTGTTCATGTCCTTTGCCCATTTTTGGATAGGGTTGTTTGTTTTTTTCTTGCTGATTTTCCTGAGTTCTAAATAGATTCTAGTTATCAGCCCTTTATTGGATGTGTAACTTGTGAAAATTTTCTCCCATTCTGTGGGTTGTCTGTTTGCTCTCTTGACAGTTTCTTTGGCTGTGCAGAGTTTTTTAATTTGATCAGATCCCATTTATTTATTTTTTTTGCTCCTGTGATCGTCTTTGGGGACTTCCTCATAAATTCTTTGCCTAGGCCAATGTCTAGAAGAGTATTTTCAATGTTTTCCTCTAGAACACCTAAGGTTCAAGTCTGTTACCCAGCATGAGTTGATTTTTGTGAGAGGTGAAAGGTGTGGGTCCTGTTTCAGTCTTCTACATGTGGCTATACAGTTTCCCAGCACCATTTATTGAATAAGGATTCTTTTCCCCAGTGTATTTTTTTGTCTGCTTTGTCGAAGATTAGTTGGCTATATGAGGATGGTTTTATATCTGGGTTCTCTGTTCTGTTCCTCTGTTCTGTTCCACTGGTTCTCTGTTCTGTTCCACTGTTCCCTGTTCTTGTGCCAGTCCCAAGCTGTTTTAATTACTATAGCCTTGTATTGTAGTTTGAAATCTCGTAAATTGATACCTGCTATTTTGTTTTTATTGCCTAGGATTGATTTTGCTATACAGGGTCTTCTCTGGTTCCATACGAAGTGTAAAACTATTTTTTTCTATATCTGTGAAAAATGATGATGGTATTTTAATAGAGATTGCATTGGCTCTGTAGGTCACTTTGGGTAGTATAGACATTTTAACAATGTTGATTCTGCTGACCCATAAGCATGGTATATTCTTCCACCTGTTTACATTCTCTGCTATTTCTTTCTTCAGTGTTTCATAGTTCTCCCTGTAAAGGACTTTTACCTCCTTCGTTAAATATATTCCTAGGTACTTTATTTTCTTTGTTGCTATTTTGAAGGGAATTGAGTCTTTGATTTGATTCTCTCTTGTACTGTTGTTGGCGTATATGAATGCCTCTGATTTCTGTGTATTGATTTTGTATCCTGAGACTTTACCAAATTCATTTATCAGTTCAAGGAGTCTCTTGGTTGAATCCTTGGGGTTTTATGAATACATTATATTACTACATGAGATATATGAGGGCTATCCAGAAAGTATCCAGCCATTGTTAATATAATAAGAACAGTTACATGGCTGGATACTTTCCAGACAGCATACACACACACACACACACACACACACACACACACACAGATATGAAATAAGGTTATAATCAGTTAACCTTGAAATGGGAAGATTTTCATATCCTGAATTGCCCAGGTAGGCTAAATGTATTCATAAAGGTCCTTACAAACAAAAGTAGAAAGCAAGAGGGTGAGGGTCAGAGTTAGAGACGGATTGGAGGAGGACACCTTGCTGGCTTTGAAGACAGAGGAAGGGGCCACAAACTAAGAAAAGTGGACAACCTCTAGAAGCTGAAGGAAGGTAAGGAAGCAGTTTCTCCTGCAGAGCCTTCAGAAAAGAGCACCCCTCTGTGCACATATTGATTTTAAGCCTAGTAAGAGTCATTGCAGATTTCTGACTTCCAGAACAGTAAAGAGGATAAATTCATGTTGTTTTAAGGCACTAAGTTTGTAGTCATTTGTTGCAGCAGTCATAGAAAACTAACGCACAGGGTGGATAAACATTAGACTTCATGTCCTTTTAAGGCCTCTTGGCAACTTCATGAGGGCGAACACCTCCACTGAAGAGCTGCGTGCATTCTTGACCCCCAAGGTCAGCCTACAACTTGTCAACGACTGAAGGTTTTATACCACGGCATAGTGAAGGCTAATCAGGTGCTTGTGTGCAAAATAGTTCGGAGCAGAGAGTGAAGGTAGGGAGAGATTAAAGGGCATTGTAATCGGCCAGGTATGAGGTGGTGGGTGTGGGAACAGCCTAGCAGTGATTAAAAGAACAGTCAGGGTCACCTCACCACCACCACTGAGCTCATCAAGAGCTTGAAGAGGACTTATTCCTGGAAGACATTTCCCCTCATAGCACATGGACTTTCAAGCCTCACCTTAAATGGGACCTCCTCAGAGAGCTCTTCTCTGCCCATCCCTTCTACAGCAGCCACCTAGGCAGCATTATAGGACTTGCTTTAATTCTCTACTTAGGGCTGGTGTAGTGGCTCAGGTCTGTAATCCTAACACTCAGGGAGGCTGAGGCAGGGGATTGAGTTTAGGAGTTCAAGACCAGCTTGAGCAAGAGCCAGACCCTGTCTCTACTAAAAACTAGAAAAATTAGCCAGGCATGGTGGCACATGCTTGTAGTCCCAGCTACTTGGGAGGCTCAGGTAAGAAGATCCCTTGATCCCTGGAGTTTGAGGTTGCTGTGAGCTAGGCTGATGTCATGGCACTCTACTCAGGGCAACAGAGTGAGACACAGTCTCAAAAAAAAAAAAAATTAATTCTCTACTTAGCATATATCGATATCTGATTTTTTAAAATGTTTATATATTTATTTATTGTCTATTTTCCCAGCCAGAAAATAAGCTCCATGAGAGCAAGTACCTCATCTGTGTTGTTCACACATATCCTCAGGACCTAGATCAGTGCCTGGCACACAGGAGATGCTCAATAAATGTACATGGAATGAACAAATGAAAGTTGAAAATCTTCATTACTCATATAGAGGAAAACAAAAGGATGACTCCAAAGTTTTTAGCTTTTAGTGACCCAGAGATGGTGGTGCCATGGACAGAGATAGGAGAACAGAAGGAAAACATAAATTTGGGGTATAAAGCCAAGAATAAGTTTGGTTTTTAATATGTCAGGCATGAAGTCATAGCAGGAAGTCCTGTAAGCATGTGGACTCAACTACAAATTCAACTTGATTTTTCATCATCTTCTTCCTAACCCGGCTTCCATTCTCTGCCTACATGGTTTGGTGACACCACCACTCGAGCAGCTGTCCAAGCTAGAAAGCTAGGAACCATCCCAGAATCCTTCTTCTCACTCATTCCAACATCCAATCAGGTCAACTTTCAAATTGCCAAACTTGAATAAGAGGCATATTTTTTCTTTTACAAAAAGATGAATATCCTACATATGCTGCCCTTTTCTTTGATAAATAGTATCAGTATGCTATTTTGCAGTTGGCTTTGAAAAAATAAATACACTTACTCAATTCTATCAAGGTAAAGATAACATTTTTAACAATGAGTAAGAAAATAACTACTTTTCAAAAGGAATTTCTACTGAAGAGAAATTTGAAAAGAGATGTTTGAAAACGTTTCCCTCATTTTGTGATTTTATTGCCAAAAATAATGTAAGGGAATCACGTGTACAAACATTTGTGTCAGAAAATTTAAAAACTTGGCATCCAGAATTCGCCAACCTATTTTAAATTTTTTTGAACAGAGGGTCAGCAGATATGGAACGTATTTGTTAACAGGACAAAAATGACATACCCCTTCCAATTAGCTTACCAGAACAACTGTTTGATATCAGGGATAAAAGATGTTTACTAACTTGAATTTCATCAAAAATGCTTGCATAATTACTAGATAGAACTGAGAACTGAGTTTTATGATTTCGTAAGTGTGCTTCTATTTGGAGCCACGTTGCTCTACGAGGTCTTTTCCAACTACGTCAGCCATTAAAACCAACAACTGAAATAAACTTAGAACAAGATGTACAAATCACAGTATCACAAGTACTAAGCCAAAATTGAAAAAAATAAAATAAAATTAGGCATATTCGATCATGAGGTTTTAAGTAAATAAATTTATGGGTAAATAAAATAAAAATTTCTTCAAATGTTTTCATGTCACTTTATCCTTTTACCAATTATATTTTGGAGTGTATTTTTACATGGATAAAATATATTAGTACAGCAATAAACATATAATTTGTTTGAAATATAACTGTGCTGGGAGTGTGTGGCTGAGATTTCCTGACCCGCAGGATGCTCTAGCTCCGGGCAAGGGACCAGAGCAACCACCATAAAATGCACACAGGCCCCCCGCATGGAAACTGCCCCCTGGCTCCCCACTTTACACAGCTGCAGTGCTCTCAGGACCAGCAAGGTGGGTGGTGTACATACCCGGAAGTGCACTGTCTTCTGGGTGTGCTTAGATTCCATGAAACCTAAAACCGTTGGTGAGGAAGTAAAGCACAGCCGCAGTTTGTTAATCCCGTAGCCACCAGCTTGCTGCTTGGACAAGGTGAGCAGAGAGTTGTTCTCAAGCCCTGGCTTCCAGCCCCGGCTCTATCCCTTCCTCTCTTTCTCAAGAAAGCATATGGAATGCCAGTGGGGAAGAGCCACCAAATTCTAGGGATAACCTTGAATCTGCTCTAACGTAGGTTTATTAAGGAGCAAATCCATTACAACCCTAGTACTTTATTAATAGTAACACAGTATTTGGCTGCACCCCAGTGAGTCAGGACTTACAGAACCACCTCTCAGCTCCTTGGCAGTGTCTCCCTCCCTGCCTTCCTCTTGGGTCTCCCCACCTGCCACCTTCAGTCTCACTTTACACTCCGTTGCCTACACATACCATGCAATTTTTTACTTTGTTCATACAGTCCCCTTTTGCCCAAAATTTCCTCTTCTTGCCATGCCCACTTGGCTAACTTCTATGCTTCCATTGAGTCTAAGGTCAAACCACCTCTTCCAGAAAGTCTTCCCTGACCCACCATGGGCTACCTTTGCCAGCCCTTCTTCTTGCTCCCATCATACTCATGCATAGTGCCATGACTGCACCACAGTTATCTATCTGTGGGTTGATCATCCCCACCAGCCTGTGATTTTTCATTTAGGCCGAGGGAGGATGGAGTCTCACTGGTAAGCACAGTGCCGGGCACGTAGCTGGCATTCCAGAGATGTTTGCTGGATGAGGGAGACAGCAAGTGAATCAGAGAGCATCTGTAAGCCCTTGGATATTTAGGACTGACAGAATTGGAAGCTAATCTAATGACAGAGCCTCTACATTTAATTACTGACCCTTCATTGCCTAAGAATGTGGCTTGGATGAGAAATGGCCAGTGGGTGAGAAATTACAAGAGAAGTAATAATAGAATTGGGGTGATATGGGAGGTTAGTGCAGAGCTGTAGAGAGAGGAACTGGATGAGATAGGGTTCCTCACCCCACCCCTTCACAGGCATGGCCACAGGGCAATGACCTCTAAGGTAGCTTGTGGCTAGAGAGAGTTGGAGGTCCCTGACTACCAGACATTAACCCTTTAGTTGCTGTCCTATTGGAAGGGAGGTCTGAGGGATTCCAGAGAAGGGGCCAAGTAATGTGGGCAGTAAAGGTGGGAGCCCTGGGCTGTGACTATTTTCCAACAGGTAGAAAAATATCTCAAATTTTTTAACAATTCGTGCAGCCATACCAATGAATATCAAGTTACTATGAGCCTGCCTATAGGCTGTTACTATGAGCCTGCCTGAATGCAGGCTCAATTACCAATGTTTCTGCCTATAGCTCAGTCAAGTAATTTTGTACATACCCCCTATGTCTCTGGGGAGCATAAGTGCCCTTTAAAATCTGACTTTTTTTATTAGGTAAGAACCCTTTCCCTCTTGACTTTTTTTTCTCAGCACTTGGGTGGATAGGGCAAGCTCCAAACAAGCGTTGAGTGAATTTTTTTTTCCGCCCTTTTTACTCCCTTAAAAACTTGCCTGTGTAATTTTGTCGGGCAGCTCTGTTCTTTCCCATAGCAATAAAACGAAAGCCGATTCAGGCCTTGCCATGTGGGGGGCTTTCAGTCACAAGCAGCAATAGCTTTGCAGTTATTTGCATCTTTAGCTTCCTCCTTCATGTAATTGGAAGAGATTTTGATTCGGTCCTTAACCTAGTTTTTACAGATCCTCCACCAAATGCCTCAGACCCAGACACACTCTGTCACTTGTGGCTAAATAAATGAAATAAGCTTTCATCAGACAAGATCAGTTCTCCTCCCAGACAGAGTTTCTATGATTCCAGCCCTTGATGGGGTTTTTATTCCTTCCCACCTAATGGATTTATTTCCCACTTGATTGTCCTTTTCTCGTCGAGTATAAGCTGCAGCTCTTTCCGACGTGGAGCTCACCGGGTGTTTTCATTTTCCGAGATTGATTCACTCTCAGAAGGTGAAGAGGGCGGGGGGTGGGGAACGCTGAAGTGACCGAAAATAGCTTCAGTGTACAAAGCAGCTGATTTAATTATTTTGAAGGGCTGATGAATGCTTTAAAAATCTCTGCACTGAATGCAATTACCAATGTTTCTCAAAGTGCGCTTCAAGGCCACCTGCATCCCAACCACCCGAGTGCTTGTCAAGCTTGCAAAGTCCCAGGTACCATCAAAGGACAACATCTCATAATAATAAGAGCTCGGAAATCTGCACTTTGAAAAAGAAAACCTTTAAACAAAGTATAATATACATACAGAAAAGTGCGCATAGCATACATGGGCAGCTTGCTGGAGTTTCACAACTAAACCCATCTGCAAAGCCAGCCCAGAGGTCAAGAAAAAGAATATGGCCTGGGCGCCCCTTCTGCCCCCTGCAGTCACAACCTACTCAACCTCCCCAAGGAAGCCATTAGCTCAGCTTCTAGCACCATAGATTACTTCCATCTGCGTTTTTTTTGTACTGTCTATAAATGGACCCATGCAGTCGACATTCTTTTGTGTCTGGCTTCTTTCACACATTATATTTGTGAGATTCATCCAAGTTGTTGCATGTCATTATAGATTGTTCCTTCTCTTGGGATGAATGGTATTCCATCGTGTAATTATACCAAAATCCATTTATCCATTCAATTTAAATCTCAATTATTATGAAACACAGTCATGCGTCACTTAACGATGGGGATGCATTCCGAGAAACGCACTGTCAGGTGATTTCGTCATTGTGGGAACACCAGAGAGTATCCTTACACAGACCCAGATGGCACAGCCTGCTACACACACCTAGGCTGTGTGGCACAGCCTACCACTCCTGTGCTTGTGTTACTGTCCTGAGTACTGTGGGCAACCTAACACAATGGTAAGTACTATGTGTATCTAAACATATCTAAGCATAGAAAAGGCACAGTAAAAACACAGTATTATAATCTTATTGGACACCATCTTAACATGGTCTGTTGTTGAGAAAAATGTCATTATGCAGCACATGACTGTGCCCCTAAATATCCACCATAATTGCTAAAATTAAAACAGAAAATACCAAGTGTTGATGAGAATATGGATCAGTTAAAACTCTTAAACATTATTTTGCATTCCTCTTAAAAAAAAGAAAAAAAAAATAGAAGAAAACTCTTAAACATTAACTAAAAATTGGTAAAATCACCTTGGAACTTTTTTTTTTATCAGTATTTACTAATGCTGAATATATATCTACTTCATGATGCAGAAATTCTGCTCCTAGATGCCCAACAGAAATACATATATGTGATAACCGAAGAGACACAAACTAGAATGTTCACATCTTTTCATAATAGCCAAAAACTTGGTACTACTGAAAAGCCTACCAACAATTGATCCAAAGCTGCCTTTTTAACAAACTCACCAGTTGACTCTTATGCATACAAAATGTTGAGAATCTTTGCATTCTATATTCTTAAGATCTACTTCAAGAATTATCCTAGGAATTTCAGCAACTATCAAAATACATAAGGTCAATATGTTTGGATTAGTCAAAGAAAAAAGATATTTTTTCATCCTTAAACTTACAACAGAGCTTCCAGTATGAGTTTATACTTAAGCACTAGATACATTTCCCCATTACTTTGAAAGCTGAGCTATACAGAAAAGAGTTTCACAAAATGTGTTAAAATTTTAATTGTGTTCTCACAGCCATGGACTTAGGGCAGCTGCTGCTATTGCTCAATCACACTATCACTGTTGTGAATGAATATTTTATACACTGCTGTTTTCCCATGAAGTTCCTTTGATTAAATAAAACTGGGATTTGTAAGTTCAAGAAAAACTGAAAAACAACTCAGTTCTTAGAAACTTCAACAAGAAGCAACTGAGCAAACCCCTACTCTGAAGTCGTCTCTAAGTTTATTTATGTGCTCGAGACACCTAACAGACTTGGAATAATCACCTATATAAGAGAGTACCTTTAAGGTGAATAGCCCTAAATAACATAAAGATAACCCAATTATCTCTCCTCGGAAGGTGGACAAACACCCAGGAAGCAAACCACCTTAAAGATAAACAAAGAAGCCATTCTTGACCCTCAAGATTTCCACAGACTGAAGAGGGTCCGAATAAACCCCAAATGCAAACTATTTGGAACTAAAATGTTTAGAACTGAAAGAGGCCCTAAAGGACACCTCCAAAGATGAAAAGAAATTCTTATATGGATATGCTATAAATAAAATTATATTTTGCTATGATTTAAAATTAATGCATAAAGCCAAATTCTTAGGCATTCAATAAAGTCACTGAATTTAGACTCTCTGTGAGACATCTCAGCTAGTAAAACAGCACAACAAACTTTAGGAAATCTAGGATCTCTAGGTAAAAGCCATGAATATGCCCTCCTTCAAAACCTACAGCCAGCATAGAGATTGTTCCTTTTGTTATATTTATAATGGGCTATTCTCATTGCATGTCAGGCAGGTGGGAGGGGAGAGAGGGGATGGGTATATACACACCTAATGGGTGTGGTGCACACCGTCTGGGGGATGGACACACTTATAGCTGACTCGAGAGGGACAAAGGCAATATATGTAACCTAAACATTTGTACCCCCATAACATGCTGAAACAAATAAATAAATACAAAGAGGGAACCTACTAAATTAAAGGTGAAAGAGCCTACTAGTAGACACTAATATCTTAAACCTAAGGTCCAGAAGGGCTTTGGGACACTAACACCTTCCCTGTGCAAGTGACTGTGACTCCAGACTGTAGCAGCAGGAAGGGTAAAGGCTAAGAACAGAGAGAAAAAACTCACCCCTCCTTCCATCATTAATCTGCCCATCTCAAGGGAGACGGCAAATACTTAAAATATCCAGAGGCTTTGGTCACTAAAAAAGAGCAACTCATTTGGGAATCCACTTCTAATCCGCCCCAAATTCCAGAACTTCCCTCAGCCCTTGAGGTCACACTTAACTAACTTGCCAGGCAGTGAAGTTACAAGGCCGGGTGAGAGTGGGCGGGGGCGGAGCAGCAGCCAGCCGTGCTCGGAAAAGCGAGTGCTGGGAAGTCTGGGGTGGCCGCCCTGTCATTCCTGCTTCCCAGAACGGCAGCCTCAAAGGGTATTGTCAAGCGAACGTCTCCTTGTTTTGGTAGTTTTTGTTGGGAAAAGAAGTTCACACTTTTTAGGACAATGAACATATTCCAAATATGGTGAACGCACTTTTTTTTTTTTAATTGGAAGCTAACCTGGCAGTTATGCTCTTTGAGATAGACGCTTGATCCCCATAATTTACTGCTTGGACGACACAGGAGTTTTCTAATCAAAAATAGTCTCTAACAGTGTTACTAGTGAATTCACCTTTATTTTAGGCAAAGAGAAACCGGGCTAGCTTTAGCCAGCGGGGGCAGCCGAGGCCCACCTCCCTCCTAGCAGGAAGTAGGTGCTGGCACCTGGGTCATACCATGCTGCTGAGCTGGGATTGGTTCCACCTGTGATTCTTCAACAGGGCTGACTCAGCTGCTGGCTGGGTGAGGCATTGAGTCAGCGCCAAACGGACCTTGTTGCTACACAGCTTGCACCCCCCACCTCAAGGCCAGCCTGGCATTATTGCAGGCCAGGCTCTGCCTCACCTTCTCCTTTATGGGACAACCCAGCAATGCAGTGGGGCACCCCTTACATTCCCCGCAAATAGGGGGAACCTGAGCAGTGTCTGGTATACAGTGGGAGCTGGGTCATTGTTTGGCGGAGGCGGCGCTCACCCAGAGAAGGTGATGAGAGCACAGACCAGAAGGAACCAGGGCTTCGCAACATGGGCCTGGCTCTTACGAGCTAGAAATAGGAGCCTGGGAGCTGGACCTGGCAGAATGCAACGCCCACTGCAGGCTTATAACCGCTTGGGAGGTGAAGAGATGCACCTGAGGAAAGTCAGCATTTAACCACCTCGGTAGGGCGCTCACCGGCCGCGAAACCTGCCCACAGCCGGCACTCACAGTCCGCACGGTAGTCTGTGCTGTGCATTGACGAGGGATCCGTTTTGCTCTTGTGTGATGAGGAAAGCTTGAAAGCACTGAAAGCTTGTTTCACTTTACAGGCAGCTTTACTTGTAATGTAAACAAGAATAGGTAACATATACATATGTTTTCATTACATTATTTTTAAATGTTCACAATTTTATTTTGAGAAATGAAAAATTAGAAAAGTCATATCACGGCTGTCGGCTAAAGTCGCTGTGCGCGTTCATCTATGGCTATCGACTATAGTCCCAAAGTGGTTAAAAAATCCGATCATCAAGGTAAATTTTACCTTATTAGTGTTCTTTCATTAATTCAGAAAACATTTTATTGAGCCCCTACATTGTACTAAGTACTATGTTTCCCCGAAAATAAGACCTACCCATAAAATAATCCCTAGCAGGATTTCTAAGCATTTGCACAATAGAAGCCCTACCCCGAAAATAAGACCTAGTGCTGGGCCTGGCTACGCAGCGTGTCTGCGCAACCCATGCATTTCATTGCGGAGTGGTGAAGACGAGCAGCCCTTCTCATCTGCCCCGTGAGAGCTCTATTGCTCCACATGAGAGATTGGGGCCAGTGGTTCTAAAGGAAATAGAGTCGCAAGAAATTCAAGATGGAATTCAGGGTTTGGAGAGTTATGATGATGTTCCAGAAGAAGACGACTTAACTATATTTGAATAAATGTAGATTATTGTACCATACTTAAAAAAAAAATAACACATCCCCTGAAAATAAGCCCTAGGGTGTCTTCTTGAGGAAAAATAAATATAAGACCCTATCTTATTTTCGGGGAAACACGGTACTAGGCATACCACAATGAACAAGACAAAATCCACATCTGCATGAAGTTTCCATTCTAGTAAGGAAGACAGACAGTAAACATGCAGGTATTTTGGAGAGTCTAAACCTGAGAGGAAAAATAATCATTAAAAGAGAGAGAGTGATGGGGAAGGAACAGTCCTGTTGCCCGGCTAGGATGGTCTGAGAAGGACTCCCTGTGGACCCTACGTTTGACCTGACACCCGAATGCTGAGAAGAAAGCGGCCAGGGGCTTTCTGAGAGAACACCCCAAGCAGCAAGGGCAGAGGCCGAGAGACAGGCACATTTGGAAGGTTGAGGGGCAGAGAGTGAAGGTAGAGATAGAAGCTGAGGACGACATGGGAGGAAGGCTGAGGTGGGTCCTTGTAGCCCTGGGAAAGGAGCTTACACTCTAAGTGAAGGGAAAAGCAGAATTCAAGCAGGAGAGGAGGCTGATCTTTATTCATTCAAAGATCTCTCCCGCTGTGGTCTGGAACGCGGTTATGGAAGGAAGTAGGGAGTCCAGTCAGAAGGACGATGTGTGGCTTTATTGGGCAGTGGCCCTGGAAGTGTTGAGAAGTCACTGGCTTCGGACACAGTGTGCGGCTGCAGGACCTGCTGGCGGGCCGCAGGTGAGCTGTGAAATAAAGTGAGGCAGGAAGGGCGACTCCTAGGATTTCGAGTGAGTAATTGAGGGGATGGCGGTGCTATTTACTGATATCGGGGAGGTTGAGGAAGAGGCTGGTGTATGGCGTGGGTGCAGATTCAAGCCTCTTTTAGCCACATTGAGTCTCAGGTGGGCTGTTAAGATGTGCGAGGTCTCATGATGAGAAACAATAGTTGGATGTACAGATCGGAAAGTGTGAGAGCAAGTAGGGCTGGAGGTGCTGACACAGGAGTCACCACTAATTCGTGGCATGCAAAGCTCTGGAAAAGGCCACTAGGCAGATGAACTCAGCATTGACAGCACTTCCACATAGGTGCCAGTTCCAGGGTTAGTGCACTGCCCCCCTGCACCCCGTTAGTGGATAGCCTGACTTCTTTCAGGCCTGTTCTTGATTCTTTCATTCATGTAATGTGAACAAAGGGGAAATTATAGGGACCAAATGTCTGATCAATACGAAGCATCAAGGATGATGAAAATTCTTTTTTAAACTAGATAATCCTGGGGGGAGGGGAGCAGCAAAATGCAAATAATCATTTTTCTTTAACTTGCTCTTAAGTCTGTTTTCCTAGTGAAGCTAATGCCATCTGAAATGTTGGGGGTAGAACTAGGAAAGAGCCTCCAAACATTCCCTTTTACTGACATCATTGGTTCTAGCCAAAGAATCAAGGGATCTTGGACAGCAGGGCTTAGGAGATAAGGAAACGGGAAAACCATTACCATTTAGGTAACATAAACACAGAACCTTTTTGTTTTTTTACGCTTGTAAAATATTCCATTCTTAAACCCACAATGCTTCATTCCAAATATATTTGATTTTCATTTTAAATTGTAAGGTCTCATTGTATTTGCTGCAGTAAGCTTCAATAGCACATCTGTAATTACGAGGAAAAAACCTGAAGCTTAAAGTTCTGTAACAAATAGATCTAGCTTTCTATTTTGCCACCGGGAAACTAGGCAGACTGCACATTATGTTTCATAACCCAAATCCCCCAGAGTCCTAACACAAAACCTGCGCCATATACATGACTCTACTTTGAAACAGTGGAATCTTGGGGTGCAGCCAACCTTCACTAAACAAGCCGAGGAATTTCCCGTGATGCCAAGTACTCTAGTCAGAATTTGTAGTATATTGGGCCCCACTTTTCCCTCCTGCCCAGCTCAAATGTAAACAATAAAAAAGGAAGAAAGACAGAGAGAAAGAGAGAGGAAGGAGGGAGGGAGAGAGATGAAGGAGGGAGGGAGAGAGAGAGGGAGGAAAAATAAATTTACACCTAGAGGTCAAAGGCAAAAGCTTAGCTTTTCCCTGGAATGATTCAAGGGCAGAGGAAGTATATGGCTCCTCTCACTTTATACCAGAAAACAGCAGAGTTCCTGATTCTTCACTCTGAAGCCAATGCACCCTGAAACTCCATCTAAACTCCTAAGTTTCGCCTTGAAATGAGAATCAATCTGTGTACTCTAAGTGTTCTTCCTCGTGCCTTCCTTTGCCAACAAGAAGCAGGAGGGGAGCAGTCCATTGCTTTTATGTCCTTACAACAGTGTCATGCTGCTGCTAAGGAGCTAAAACAGGCATGCTCACTTTTACTCACTCTCGAATGGCTGCTTCTTAGACTTTAACCTAGCCCGTTGCATCCAAAATATTACCAAGTTTTATCAGATCCACTTTGAAACCTGCCTGCTTTTCTCCACTCTCCCTTCCAGGCATCACACTCACAACCAGCGCTGTCTTACCAAAGGACAAGCTCTTTCATGCCTCTGCGACTTGGCACACACTCTCCCCTCCCGTATCACATTTATTTGTTTCACGTGTCTGTGGCCCCCATTCATGTGCTCCACAGTCATACCCTGGTCTAGCATCACACCCCAAAGACGTGATCGTAAGTAGAATATTTAAAAATTCTTCCCAATTTAGGTCCTTTGATAGGTTGTCTTAATGGCCCCAGTGCATCACTATTGCCGTGTACCTTGGCAGGGCCCTCTCACTCTGGGAGGGACATTCTGCCCTACTCCTGACTCTGGCTTCAGCCTGGTGACTTGTTTTGGCCTGTGGACTATTAGCAAACATAGTTCAAGCAGAGACGTCTGAAAGGGCTTGCACATTTCCACTTGCACTCACGTGCCTTTGCCATTGCAAAGAGAACATGCTCAGGCCAACCTGCTGGCTGGTCACATAGCAGAGCCAACCTGCCCCGGTCATCCCAGCCAAGGCTACCCTGGATCAGCCAATGGCAAACTAATCTCCAGACATGTATATGAGCCCAGGGAAACTCAGCAGAGCTGCCTCGCCAACTCACAGCTGACTGTGGATTCACAAGCAAGCGCAGCGCAGAGCAGACAAGCCAACCCAGGGCAGATTCACGAGGGTAAATCAGGGTTCAGCCAACTATGGCCCACGGACAAATATGGCGCACCATTTGTTTTTATTCTGCCCATAAAAAAAAAAAACACCTCACAGCCCATTCAACTTCATAGTTTAAAAAAATTAAAAGAATAATATTTCTTAACACAAGAAAATCATATGAAATTCAAATTTCAGTGTCTGTAAATAAAGTTTTATTGGAACGCAGTCATGCTCATATTATCTGCCATTACGTATTGTATAAGGCTGCTTTTGTTGGTCTACAAGGGCAGAGTGGAGACTGCACACCTGAAAAGCCTAAAATATTTATTGTCTAGCCCTTTACAGAAAATGATTATCAATCCCTGCACTAAATAAATGTTTATGGCTATGTGCCTCTGAAGGTCAGTGGTAGTTTTTTTACGCAGCATTGCTCTAGCAAAAGTTTACTGACACATCTTCGCATCTGCATGGCAATTTCCGTACCTATTTCCCCCACAGAATGTACTGGTGGAGCAGCAGAGACCCAGGGTCAGAACCAATCCAGCCCCCTCCTCCTCCCCACCGTAGGCACAGATCCTGTGACCTGGGTAGATGGCTGGGACCATGGGCTGTAACGGTGAATGCCAGCACATCGAAGAATGTCACATTCTTCAGTGGTTTCCTGTCCAGGGAGCAGACAGCACCAACCACTGCCACAGTGACCAGTAAGGATCCAGAAAGTCCCCCGTCCTGCTAACAGTGGCACAAAGCTTATGAGAGAGAGATTCCATTCATCGCCAGCTGCATACTCAGAGGTCAACTTGCGTAGGAGCAGAGGTAGAGAGAGGAAATCTGAAAAATGGAAGGAAACTTAATGTTTACCTAGATTATTACCTTGGATGAGGTTTATCAGAATGGGCTAAAACTTAATTCCCACCCTGAGGTTCGTTACTGGAAACTTAGGAGAAACATTAAATCAGTTAACAAAGAAAAACTAAGTTACATTTTCTTATCAACTCTGAGTGTATTGTGAGTGAATTTTGCAAATCTAATACGAATTTTTGTGGAATGAATAAATAAATGAATCAATGAATGAATGGGAAACTCCCCACCATACTGCCATGTACTCTTCCCACCACCCTCTGGCATTTCTATTCAGTCGAGATATTAATGCAGAAATAACTCATTCCTCATCTTGAAATGCCTTCCAACTTTAAGGAGTCAGCAGCAACTTCTAAGTCTAGCTCTCCTCATTCAGAAATGCCTAACTACTCTCCCTCCCATCCTCTCGCCCCTTAGCTCAGGAATCTAATAGGTGGTCTCAAAGCCTTGAATAAATCTACATGAAACAGGCTGGCACCCTCCAGGTTAGAGGAGCTGGGATCTTTCAGTAGACTTTGGCCTTAAACCTGTACCAAAAATCTTCTGAGAATATAATGAGAAAATGTTTTCCCCAGGAGGAGAGAAGGTCAGATTCCCACATCTGGAGTTTGACCTTTGTGCATGTTGTCATTTCACCCTCCACAGGAAACCTTTCTGGGCTGGGCTGAAATGTGTAACTTCTCAACAGTGTGGCTGGTAGCAATCCCACCCAGCTGTGTGGAACAGGAAGTGACAGGGCAATTAATATTCTGTCAAAACTTCAGGGGTCTGCACTAAAGCTGGCCAGATATCTGGGCTGACTCATCGTGTTAAAACCCAGCGCGGCGTTGTCTGCTCACTTCTGCTGACTCACCTGTCAGCGCTAAGCAGCGCGGCCCAGGCAGCACTGTGAGGTCTCGAGTCTGCCTCTCTTGGGTGTCACCCTTCAGTGCCAGCCACGTCAGTTCTCTCTCTGGAGAAGCTTCTATGACCAGCATGGGTGGTTTCTAAATGTGTGAACAACTGTTTTATGGACAGAGATGATCAGCCTCTTTCTTGCATTGTTCTCTATGAAAACAGCATGAACGGCGACACAGCTGCCATTAGAGAAGAACCACAGTGCTTCCAAGCTGGAAAGGAGGCTTAGCGATCAAGCTATTAATAGATCTCACAGGAAAGAAAAGGATCTTTGCTATGAGAGTGTGGGAGGGAGTATAGCATGTTGGATAAGAGCTTTGAGTCAGGCAACCTGAATTCATGTCTTGTCTCTGCCACTGGTAGTAAAATTGTAAGTGGTAGGCTAACGTAGCTTTGAAGTAACTTTAAGCAAATTGCCCGGACTCTCTGAGCTTTGGTTTCCTTATCTGTAAAATGAGGAATAATTATAGTACCCACTCACTGGACTATTGTGAGGAAAGGATTAAAAGAGATAAAGTACAAAAAGAATACAGTGCCGGGCACAGAGTGCTTGATACATAGTAGCTATTATTAAGGCTGATGAGGCAATCCAAGGAAACTTCTTTCCTGGAAACAGTATAGCCCCTACATGTGTTTGGCATTAGATCAGTAAGGGTAAAGCAGTACCACTGCGAGTTGGGGACTGATGGGGGCAGGGAGAACAGAGTGGGAACAGTTGCCCAAGGGCAGAATGGGTCCCCAGTATCTTGAAGGGCTGTGCCTTTGGGCCTCAGGTAGGGAATTACCCACCTTTCTTCTCCTGGTTTCCAGACAGCTGAAGATAGTTGTTCATTAAAAAAAAAAAAAAAAAAAGACCCCTCTGATTATAAGTCTTTGAAGACTCTGCTCAGATTTCCCTTTAAGGGCCTCATTTAAGGCACACAAGGCAGCACAGCCCTTTAACAAAAAAAAAAAAAAAAAAAAGGCCTGGGCAGTAATAAAATACAGAAACTGATACTTACATGATACTGTTAAGTGCACTCTTTTAAAACCACTAATTCTTATTCCACAGAAAATGGTCCTTATGTCAAAGTCCTTAAGAGGTCCAACAGCTTGTATAACCAGCAAAGCTCATGGTTAGTTAGCAGCTTTCAGGACTTGGATTCCCAGTGATAAACAAAAGAATTCCGAAGGCCACAATCCATAAACTCTCCATAGAAACATATGGAACTACTTAAGGAGGTTGGCTCAGGGCTGTTGTTTTGAAAACAAGTATCCTCAGCCAGAGTCTCCACTGAGCGATATTTATTGAAGGGTTGGAGAAGGGCAAGCCCCCACGGATGCTGTACGGATGCTCTTCAGCCATCTCCAGCCTTTTGCAGATAGCGCCCCGAGCCTCCGCACACCCTGACAAGGATGCAAGACGGCTGTGCGCTGGTATCCATTTCACCCAAGGCATGGGGGCTACTCACGGAGGAGCCTGCACACCTTAAATCTCCTCCTCCAAATCTCTGATTGCAAGATCTTATGCCTCCAATACTCTCACTTCTTATTCTCAGAACTTTCTGATTTCAAACCCCTACTCCAGCAAGATTCAACTCCGTTGTACCTCCATGATAATCCATTCAAACGTCAATTATATGAGAAATGATTCCAAGCCAGTCTCCTAGTACTGAACTGTTAAGAGTAGCAAATTCTGCTTCTCCACATCTCTAGACATCTCTAGAAGGTGGCGTACGTGTGTGTGTGTGTGTGTGTGTGTGTGTGTGTGTGTGTGTATACACTTAAATGAGGCCCTGAGAGGAAAATCTGAGCAGAGTCTTCAAAGACTTAAATCAGAGAGGGTCTCTTTTTGAAAGTGAGCAACTGTCTGCAGCAGACCTGAAGTAGGTGCTTGACAATTCTTTTATTTTTGTATTAAAAAAAATCTAATTGATTAAGATTATATTAATAAGTTAATGAATAAATTGATTAGGCCCTGGCCACCCTGACCTTTTGAGTCAATGCTTGAGCCATGACTAGAGCTCAAAGTTCTGATACTCACAAGCTACGTCATAAGGATTTCTAGTAAACTCATCGTATAGTTATTCTTGCTCTCTGATGGTCAATTACGTGGCCATCAGGATGCAGATATAGGATAGATTTTGGATTCATTGATCATCATATTACAAAACTTGGACATAGGCAACCTGTCTGGCTTTTCTATGCTATTTAAGGATCAAGAGAGAATTTCCTAGTAGTAATACTTTGTCTTAGTCCCAGAATAACACAGACTGTCTTCCTCTTTCTAAAACTAATAATGAGGATTTTTTTTCCTCATTATTAAAATGTTGTTCAAGACTTTTTGTTTTAGTAAAATGGCAGACTAAGATAAACACCACTATTTTTAAAAAGCTAGAAATGCTGGATAAAATACAAAACTTAAAATGTTTTCTAGCCTGGCGCGGTGGCTCACGCCTGTAATCCTAGCACTCTGGGAGGCTGAGGTGGGCGGATTGCTCGAGGTCAGGAGTTCGAAACCAGCCTGAGCAAGAGCGAGACCCCGTCTCTACTATAAATAGAAAGAAATTAATTGGCCAACTAATATATATATAAAATTAGCCGGGCATGGTGGCGCATGCCTGTAGTCCCAGCTACTGGGGAGGCTGAGGCAGCAGGATTGCTTGAGCCCAGGAGTTTGAGGTTGCTGTGAGCTAGGCTGACGCCACGGCACTCACTCTAGCCTGGGCAACAAGCGAGACTCTGTCTCAAAAAAAAAAAATGTTTTCTATTCATGCTTTAGATTCTCAAGAAAGAAAGAGAAGTGCCCAAGCACCAGAAACAAAGAGATAATGGAAAGCAGAAAAGTTTCTAAGTGTCAGCTCATGAAGTATGTGTGCTATGATGGTGACGGGGTGATTATTGATTCTTTTACCTAAGAGCTTGGGATTTCATGCTCATGTGGAGACGTAAGGTAAGCATTGGACCCAAGTGAGCAGGGAATTGGAGCTGAGAACCCCATGTAGAAGCTAGGACCCTTGAAAACCTGTATGCTAAAAATCTACCTATTCACATAAGGAGATAATGAGGAAATTTAAAACTTAAATGAATGGCTTAAATAGCAGATTAGATAAAGCAGGATAGTTTATAAACTAGAAAATAGAATTTAAGACATTACCTAGAAGTCACAGAGATGTAAAGATCTGGAAAAATGAAAGATTAAGGGACATGGAAGGTGGAATGAGAAGGTACAACAGAGATGCAATTCCAAGAATGGAAAATAGACACAATAAGACCGGGGCAGTATTTGAAGAAATAATGATTGACATGTTTCCATAAGTGAGGAAAACATTTGAATCCTGAAACTCAAGAATCACAATGAATTCCAAGAAGGATAAACAAAACTTAAATAAAACAAATCCAAAGCTAGCTACAACATAATAAAACTACAGAACTTCAAAGACAAACGTCTCAAAGTACTATAAAACAAATCAGCAACCTAGAATTCTATGCCCAGCTATACTAGTTTCTAGGGCTGCCATAACGAAATACTTCAAACAACAGAAGTTTCTTTTTTTACAGTTCTGGAGATTGGAAGTCAGAGATCAAAGTGTCAGCAAGTTTAGTTTCTCCTAACGCCTCTCTCCTTGGCTTGCAGATGGCCACCTTTCCTCCGTGTCCTCACATGGCCTTTCCTCTGTGCATACGCATCCCTGTTATCTCTTCCTCTTCTTATAAAAACAGCCATGTTAGGTTGGGTCCCACCATAATGATCTTATTTAACCTTAAGTACCACTTCAAACATTGGGGATTAGAACCATAGCATACGAATTCCAGAGGAACACAATTCCATTGCACTAGCTAAACTCTCATTCAAAAGTGAAGGTAAAATAAATACATTTAAAACACACACACCCAAAAAAAAAAAAAAAACAAGAAAGGAAATACAATTATATAGGTAAAGATAAGACTGAAAATGAACTAAAAACAATGAAATGATAGAATCACAATTACAAAGCTGTTTCTTTGAAAATAGACAAATTTTGACAAAAGAGAGTAAGAATAAAAGGAGACATTGTTACAAATAGACAAATTTTAACAAAAGAGAGTAAGAATAAAAGGAGACATTGTTACAAATATAGTTGATGTTTAGCAATCATAAAAGAATGCTTTGAACAACTATGTTATAAATTAATTAGAGAATAAGAGGAAATAGGCAATTTTCTTGAAACAAATATATCACCAAAACTGACTAAAAAAAAGAAATAGAAAAATCTGAATAAACCATTGAACAACTGGAGAAATTAAATCAGTAATTAAAATCTACCCATGGTTGGGAGCAGTGGCTTATGCCTGTAATCCCACCACTTTGGGAGGCTGAGGCAGGAGGATCACTTGAGGCCAGGAGTTCAAGACCAGCCTGGGCACCATGAGGAGACACCATCTCTATAAAAAAATTTTAAAAAATTAACCAGGCATAGTGGTGCTTGCCTGGAGTCCCAGCTATTGGGGACGCTAAGGCAGGAGGATCACTTAAGCCCAGTAGTTAAAAGGTACAGTGAGATATGATGATGCCACTACACACCAGCCTGGATGACAGGGTAAGACTCTGTCTCTAAAAAAGCAAAAAAACCTACCCATTAAGAAACACCAGCTCAAAAGTTTTATAGGGGTATTCTACCACACCTTTAAAGAATAGATAATCCTAAAATCTTACAAAGAATAGAAAAAAAGGGAAAAGAATCCACACACAAACATATTTATCTTTCATGAGGCAGATATACCTTGATCCTAAAAAAACAGACACAAAACTGAAAAGTCAAACTCCTGAGCAGAGACACAAAGATTTTTTAAAAATTTTAGCAAATGGGTTTTCAGCAACATATTTAATACATATTAATATACTATTATCTTTAAATGATCATAGTTCTATACCATGAGAGAAAAAATACATATATAAAATATTTTCAATACATTCAAAACAAATATTTTATAGAATTCAACAATCCTTTTCAGTTTAAACTGATAGCTAACAAAAAAAGAGAAGGGAACTCTTAGCCTAATAAAGTATATCTACTAAAACTATACAGTAAATATTATACTTAATGATGCAATGCAAAAATACTCCTGTTTAAATTTTGAATAAGAGAAGAATACCCATTATAATCATTTCTAGTTAATTTGTTCTAGAGGATATTAAACAGTGTAATAAGATAAGAAATAAAAGAAGTAGAAGATTGAGAAGAAAGAAATAGAACTTTAATTATTTGTAGATGATGTAAGAGAGTTAAGCAAGACTGACAGATTAAAATGTCAACATGCATATATACAAGTAGCATTCTTATATATCAGCCACAAACAATTAAAAAATGTAATTTTAGAATAGATTCCATTTAAATAGCAACAACAAAAAACAAATCCAAATCAGTACCTAAGAATAAACCTAACAATAGATGTGCAAGACTTTATGAAGAAAAATTTTAAAATATATTGATAGATTAAAAGAAAAGCTAAATAAATGAAGATACATATTTATTCATGGATTAGAAAATTCAAAACCATAAAGCTCTCAGTCATCCTCAAATTAATTTATAAATTTAGTGTGATTCCAATCAACTGGGTTTTTAACAGAACTTGACAAGTTAATTCTAATGCATATGGAAGAACAAAGTGTCAAGAACAGACAAGAAACATTTCTGAAAGACACAAAGTATCAAGAATAGACAAGTAGAATAGACTTGAACAAATGGAAAGACATCTTCTGTTCTTGGATAAAACAACTTAACATTGTAAACATGTCAGTTCTCCCTAAATTAATTTATATATTTAGGACAATCTCAGTGAAAATACCAACAAACTTCTTCATGAAGTTAGACAAGTTGATATTATAGTTTTTATGGAAAAACAAACATGCAACAATAGCTAGGAAAACACTAAAAAGAAAAACCAATCGGGGGAGAGGTGAAGAGTAGCCATATATCAGTCATTAAAACATACCACAGATTTTCTATAATCAAAACTGTCATGCTAGTGAAATAGCATGAATAGAATAGACAAATAGACCAGTGGAATAAAACAGGAAGTTCAGAAATAGACACAAGTTCATATGGAAATTTTATATATGAAAGGGGGCATCTCAAATCATTGGTGTCAAGATGGACTTTATGTAATAATAAATGATGTTCAAACAATTGGGCAACCATTGGAAAAAAAAGATAAAATTAGATCTGTAACTTACACCATATACAAAAATATATTCAAGTAGATTAGGAACCTAAATGGAAAAAAAGAGAAAAGAAATGAAATCATATAAGTACTAGAAGAAAGCATGGGAGATTCATCACCCTTGGTATGGGAAAGGCTTTCTAACTATGACTCAAAATCCAGAACCAATAAAAGAAAAAGTTGGTAAATTTGACTAAAAAAATTATTTAATTGCATAACAAAAACAAATAAATAAAGTCATAAGACAACTGACAAACTGGGAGAAAATATATCGTAAAGTGTTGTGGGACAAAGGATCAAAACCCCCTAGCACTGTCTAGGGGATGGGCATGCTTGTAGCTCTGACTTGGGTGGAACAAAGGCAATATATGTAACCTAAACATTTGTACCAGAATATTGTAATATTCTGGGGAGGGAAACCCCTAGCAAGATAGAAAAAGGACATAAACTGAAAATTCAAAAAACGAAAAACAAAAAATGTTCAAACTTACTCATAATTAGAGAAATTAAAACAATACTGTGATACTATGTTGTATCTCTTAGATTAGAAAAAATTAAAAATCATGAGGACACATTCTCTTGGGAGGCTGGTAGGAAACATGTACTTTCATACAATGCCGGTGGGAATGCAAACTGGTAGAAACCTTCTGGAGAGAATTTTGGAAATACCTTAACAAAACTACATATACCCCTACATTTTGATTCAGCAATCTCACTTCTAGGAATATACCCTGAAGATACACTGTCAATAATACCCCCTACCACACACACACACACACACACACACACACACACACACGCAAAGATACACAACAGGATATACTGTTGAATTTTTTTTAAAAAGTAAAGTGCATAAGAGTATCCATAGTGCTACTCATTGTGTATAAAAGAAGGAGTATAACAAATATGCATGTATCTGGTCATTTGTGCAAATGCAAAAGACATATAGGAAGGATAAACCAGCAGCTAAATGACATTGGTTACCTAGACGGGGTAGATAAGAACAGGGTGGAATGAACGGGATAGTAGGAACAAGGTTGAATTGGGAAGTGATGCTTCTCAGAGAATATCTTTTTGCGTAGCTCTGACTCTTAGAACCGTGGTAATGTTCCACATACAAAAAATAAACAAATAATTAAAAATGAGCCAGGGTGTGATGAGAACCTCAAATAGAACACAAAATAATGACAAATGAACCTAACTATGTCACAGATGACTAACACAACCAAACTGAAGGGGGTGGTGAAGAAAGAACTAATCTAAATATCTTTGGAAGAGAGTATTTTGAATGGATACTGTAAGGCTAAAGACAAAAGAAAACTGTACACAAATTCTGTATTCTAGGTTAGTATGGATTGATAATTCCGAAACTACGTGTATACTAGGATCCAAAAATTAAGTAAATATATTGTAGATAATAATAGCTACTTTCTTAATATCAGCAAAGAATTTACAAATAAGAAGAGAAAGGCTAGAATGAAACCAGGGGTGTTGGGTTGGGATCAGAGGTAAGAATGCATGTTTTTTTTTTTTTTTTTTTTTTTTTTTTTTTTTTTTGAGACAGAGTCTCGCTTTGTTGTCCAGGCTAGAGTGAGTGCCGTGGCGTCAGCCTAGCTCACAGCAACCTCAAACTCCTGGGCTAGAGTGATCCTTCTGCCTCAGCCTCCCGAGTAGCTGGGACTACAGGCATGTGCCACTATGCCTGGCTAATTTTATATATATATATATCAGTTGGCCAATTAATTTCTTTCTATTTATAGTAGAGACGGGGTCTCGCTCTTGCTCAGGCTGGTTTTGAACTCCTGACCTTGAGCAATCCGCCCGCCTCGGCCTCCCAAGAGCTAGGAAGAATGCATGTTTTTAATATGTATACATATGGATAGATTCAGAAATAAATGTGGATTATATATATCCTAGTTCTGTTGACTGAGAAGGACTAGAGTCAATAACACCCTGTAGCAGTAGCATACCTGGTCCCCAGATCTTGATTCTAAATACCATTCCTCCATAAAAGAAATCAGGGCTATGGAATTAACCCCAGAGAAATGATGATTCCAGGGTTAAAGCAAGAAAAACAGAAGATTAGTCCAGGAGCAACCTTCGCTGCCCAGTGAGAATGTGCTCAAAAATACTGGAGACATGTTGAAAGGACAGAGAAGTAACTTGAAGGGTTTCTCAAAGACCAGCGCTGGTTCAATTTGAATAACAAAATAAATAATGATAGTATCAAATTATGACCCATGCTAATATAAGTAAATAATTGAATAAATAAGTAAATGAGGGAGAAGGAACAGCTCTTTCTTACAATGGATTTCTAATTAATAAATTTGGAAGAAATTAGGGAAAATAGATAAGTACTAGTAGGCAAACAGCACAGTAATAAATGTTGCAAGCAAGAGCCATCAATGGTTGCTAAAATTAGTATGCAAAAGTATGACAAGAAATGGGATATTTGCAGTCTTCAAGTACCTCTCTAGAGGATATTTAGTGACTGTCAAGAGAACAATAATGGCTTTACGGTTAAGGAACTTGGCGGACATCACCTTAACTGAGTGATATAGGCTTATTACTTATTACATCACTAGTAATAAGTCATATTGCCATACCATGCCCACTGATAGATGTGCTAAGATGGGCACATCACTTCAGTGATATTCTTGCCAAATTGGCACTATCTTAGTCTATCTCAACATAATAATGAAAAAACATAAGAGCATTCCAAATCAAAGGACATTTTATAAATAACTGACCAGTTCTCTTCAAAAGTGTGAAGCCATGAAAGACCAAAAAAAAAATAAATAAAAAAAAATAAAACCAAAAAACAACAACAAAAAAGCAAGTCACAGATTGAACAAGACTAAGGAGACAGGACAACTAAATGCAATATAGGATACTAGACTGGATCCTGGACCAGAAAAAAAAATTAGTAGGAAATCTGGTGAAACTTGAAAAGATTCATAGATAAGACGACAGCATCATATCAGTGTGAATTTCCTGGTTTTCATACTTTTGCTATGGTTATATAAGATGTTAACATTGGGGGAAGCTGGGTAAAGGGTATACAGAAACTCTCTGTCTCAACTTTTTGCAGATTTTCTGTAAGTCTAAAATTATTTCTAAATGAAAAGGTTTTTTAAATAGATTTGGAAAAAGGTACAACAATAAAAAAACTTCTCTTTCCACAAAGCCTGACTTTCAAGACAATTACCTCACTAACGTGGTCAAGAAAGTCAACTCTGATTCAGAGCCCATCGATTCTTTTTTTGTTTGAGGTAATTCTCATTTTCACCTTTCTGGTCCATGAAGTCTCATGGCACAGACTTGAAAATGGACAACTGCAAGGAAACATGACTATATGAGGCAAAGTGAAAGATACTGGTTTAATATATGCAAAAAATCTCCTATTTACAAAAGAAATAATCATCTTAATATTAATACTTGTTTTTATGATCCTTTCTAAGGTGCAAATGCAATCAGCTCCAAAAGTCAAAAGGAAGCATAGAGTGTGATATTAGAAATAGAAAAATGCAGTGATAGGAGTCAAAACCAGAGGGTCAGGAAAGGTATCGAAAAATGCAGCCAATGGCCACGTGGCCAGTAGTCAAATGCCATTTTTGGTCAAAAGGACCAGCTTAAATCACTCTCTCACTTCCATTAGACTGGCAATATTTTTAAAATGTCAAATATGTTTCTGTGGTTATTTTTCATATTTCTAAAAAGATATCCATTTACTTTGGTTTTTTATCATATTTGTAAATATGATGAAGAACACAAGAATATTCCTACTGTTCTTCATGCATAGCTTTGTACCTGGCAAACAAAAATGAAAAAACACCACACCTGTGTGCTTTCCTATCTGCATTATCCTAAAACTCATTGTCAGCTTTACCTCTGTCTAGTGTCACAGTGATTTGTCACTGTCTTACTTCCCTATTGCTATATAAGCCCATTGGGGGCAAACATTGTGTCTGGTTCATGACGGTATCCATAATGCACTAATACTTTGTACATATTAGATGTGAAATAAATAAAATAATGATGACTTACTGGCTAATGAGATGTTAGAAATTTTGACTGATGATTAAGACTGAATAACTAGGCACCCAAATTCATTTCACAGCGAATTATGAATACCTGTGGGAGGTACTAAGTGGAATGCTAAGTGGTAGGTACTGTGCTAGGCATGAGAGGACAAAGATGAATATAAATAATGGTGTGTGCTACTACAGTGCATATAATGCCCCAATCACTCTTTCAAGGGCTGTACATATACTAACTTATTTAGTCCTCATAATAACTCTAAAAGGTTATTTTAGAGATGAGGAAAACGAGAGGTCAACTGACTTGTCCAAGGTTACACAGTTAGTAAGAGACAGAGACAGGATTTAAACTGAATCGAATTTCCAGTAAGCAGTAGGGACAAAAGCCAAATGGACGTATCAAGAAGCACCACGATGTAGCAAGATGCGGAGTCTCTGTTATGGCATACGGGCAAGCTGCAGTTATGAGGGAGCGAGGCAACAGAGAAGAGAGCGTAGAAGCCACAGATGTAAGGAAGGTTTTGACTGTGCGGCCAGAGAGACAGAGAAGGAGGAAGAAGAGGAGGGAAGCAAGAGTGGCCTTGATTTGTGACGACTTCCCTAAGACCCAACTATAATTCAACATCTGTCTTTGGAATATCTCTGAAATCCCTCTGAAACCTAAAGTCTCTGATCCTCATCACTGAAAGAACCCTAAGCAAAGCAGAGCATCCTAAGGACAGTATACTTCTGCCCAATCTTCTATACTCTCTTTATCTGCAAGAACTGGTACTCAGAATAAAGACCTTTGATTAATTAAGGTAGCAATTTTCTACAAAGGACATTGGTTCTACTGCTATTTATGTAATTGTGGGAAACTTCCTTATCTTCCAAGCCTCCCTTTTCTCATCTATATACATTGTAGGCTTAGTGGAGAAATAACAATAATGCGTATAGAGTAACTGGCCCCTGAGTACTCAAAACTTGGTAGTTGTCATCATTCATCAAATAAAACCTAAGACTTATACAAAGCATTTCCACTCTCTTTATATGATCTGAGACACTCAACAGCCCTGGTGAGGTAGACAGGGCAAGTGTTGCCATCTCCAATTTATAGATGGCTTGGAGAAAATCCGTAACTCTCCAGAACCAGAGAGCTGGCACGGCTCTTATGACTGCTAGTCAATTCATATTTTCCACCAGATAGCCCCTTATTCCATTAAACTCCAGAGAATGTATTCATGAATTAGGAAAAAATTTGCAAACAACAAAGTCAAAAAGGAGTGGAAAAATGGTCCTGATTAACCTTCAGATCAAGAGGAAAATCCATTCTATTAAAATCCCCTTTCCCTGGGCATTCCTGATAGTTGAGATTTTACAGTTCCTTGAAATACTGCAAGGTCAACAAACCACACACACTTACAGCTCCATAAAAGAACGAAAATAATGGCACTTGCTAGAGTAGAGAAAGAGAAATTTGCTACGTTACAAAATCCTGAAACAATGACATGAGAGCATGAGTAAATGTAGAAAAGAAGAAAGGAAGAAGGGGAGTGAGGGAGGGAGGAAATTATTTCTGGCACACCTAATTACTACAGAAACTCCCCTCCTAATCCCCAGTGTAATTCACACTTTTACAGATCAGTATGTCAAATTACCTTTTCAGATCTTTGTAAAATCGTCCTGAAAGTTTCAGACTCAGATTGTGAAAAAACTTTGTTAGCTCATACACCAGTTCTAAATAAAAAGTTAGTTGCTAAATCTAAGTTTTTAATATTTTCCTTTAATATAAAATAAGAAAGGTTTCAATGATTGTATGCATTTACCTTCTAATCATTTGAATAACTAAAGCTATTAAAAGCACAGTCCTGTCCTATAGGGTCTAGAAAATCCCAGAGGGGCAAAATGCCAGGTCATGAGAATCCTGTTTGGCACCTGGAACATTGTGAATGCACAATACCAACTAGGCACCACTCTTTGCTCCTTCCTGTTGGCAGCCTAGACAGAGAGATCTAGGTCAGGAGGAGATGAGGCACACAAGACGCTCATCTAACCTCCCAAGGGTCTCCAGTTTCTTGATGACATCCTCTGTGGTTGCACCTAGAGCTAATTTTCTAAGCTCTGTGAATTTTCTCTAGTCATTCCTTCAAATCAAATTTAATGAGAATATCGGATGAATTGCCTCATGAGTTCCAGTAATGTTCGTTAAGCCTTGTATGTCTTCTACAACTCCAAAGCCTAGAGTAAGCCCAGGTTCAGGCATTGGCATTCACTAGCCATACAGCCCTGGGAAAGGGATGTAACTTCTCTGTGCTTTAATGTCACCATCCATAAAATTGGGTAATACCTACCTCATAGTATTATTGCAAGGATTAAATGAGTTATGGTAGTAGGTTATCAGAACTTATTAACATTAGTGTCACTAAAGTGGTATGCAACCCCCACTGCTAAATTTGACTGGCTTTAAAAAAAAAGGGGGGGGGCCTATAGCATCATGCGCTCTCAATAATTGTTAACTGCTCTTATTATTATCTCTCAACTATGCAACATTCCTTAATATTAATATATGCAAGCACAAAGTCTATGGGAACATCTGCTACCAGGGAGAAAAGATGCAATTCAAACATGCATGAAGAACAAGGACAGGAATGGATGAAACAACACATCGTTTGCTGCAGGCTGCAGGTCAGCTGAGCTGAGCTGAGCTTCACGTTGTTCCCTGGTTTTTCTGCATCATCAGCCTCTGCTGGCGAATGGGAGGTGCTCATCAGAAAGCTGACCAAATGGCAGAGTGTAGATGGACCAGCGCAAATCTATCTCTGGCACCAGCCTGGCCCGACAAACAGCCCTGCCCTGCATTTTCTGCCATCTCTGCATTACAGTATATCGGATGTGCAGCACTGTTAACAGGTCTAAGAGTCCCGGGGGGGGGGGGTGTTAGGAGAAAGAACTACAGGCATAATGGAAGAGCTGGCACTGAGGGAATCTCTGCGACATGGTCTTTAGCTGTGTTTTGAAGGTAGGTGGGAAGAGGGATTTGGGAGAAGTGAGCAGAGCTTTCCAAATGGGAGGGGTAAGATGTGTATGCCCCTGGGTGGAAATTTGGAGAATCCCACATGGAAGGAGGCCAACAGTGCTGCCAAAAAGAGAGAGCATGAAATAAGGTGTAGCAGCAGGTATAGCCAGTAGTGGCCAGGGAACATTTTTGCCTACTTCGCCAGAGAAATAATCTCTCCAACCGGGTGTGCTTTGTTGTCAGGTTAGCTGCCTTTTAGGATTATATATAGACTTTTTTTTCTTTTCTTAGAAAACCTCAAATGATTACAACTTGCACAGAATGTTTAAGTAGGTCACAAAAAAATGAGGAATGCCTTCTCCCTCTCAAATAGATCCCTGAAATTGTAGGTCCCAGGGAACTGGATGCTAATTCCCCCATTCTCCTGGAGACAGAAGGGCAAATTCTACCTGCCTCGTGCTGTCTCCCTCCACGCCACTGAAGGGCTCCCAGTTCACTGTTAAGCAAAAGGAAGGAGCATCTTCTCAGCATCCAATTCTCCAGGTGAAAAAAAAAAGCTGGATGAGGATTTGTGCAGGCTAAAGACTTCTCACAGAAGTCAGGGCATTTTACATCACTCTAGGGAGAGAACCAAGGGGTAGTTTTATAGAGAAAAACAATAACATTTAAAACCTCAAACCCCACTAAATTCCTTACATGACAACCAATAGTGACGCTCGATGTCTGTTGTCATGGCCCAATAGTTAGATGTGAACCTCCACTCAATCCTAGAACTCTTTCATCCATGTTACTTATATAGAAAAGAGAAAAACAATGGCAAATCTTCTAGCAATGTTTTTTTTTTCTTTTTGAAGTTTATCCTGAGGTTCAAGGAGAACTTGAGAACAAGATTTTGATCAGGAAGAAGTTATCTTCATTGGGACAGGCACGTCCTACCTTCCCCCTTCACGAGCTCTCGGCACATGCTTCACACACGGTGAAGTCATGCTTCCCAGCGTCTCCATCTGATTCCTCCTTCCCTTTCTCATCAGGGAAATGTCGCCAGGGATTTTCACTGAATGTCGCTTTCACTGAAAAGACCTTAATTAAGAATTTTGAGATCTTGGACTGGAAAACTTTCCAAGGTAACAATTGTAATCCAAGGCTTCAAAGGAGCAGAAATTCCTAAGAAAGCATTTTGTATGAAAAAGAATTTCAGTAGATGATCTATAGGATGGCTGCCATTAACCCTCCCCTCACCCTGCACTCCTGGCTTTGCCCTTTTCCTGTGAGCTTCCTGCTGGGATTCTGTTGGGCATTCCAGCCAGGGCCATTTATGACATAATGGCATTTATGACATAATTGGCATTTATGACAGCTTAGCACAGAGAATAAAGGAGAAAAGAGGATGACTCCAGGCTCCAAGCCCAAGAGAAAAAGAGAATGGGGGAGGGGGTTGTAGGCAAAGGGTTCATTTTTGAAGGGAAGATGATGAGAAGCAGTTAAAAATACAAAACTAGAGAGAAGGTGTAAAATGTAGCTTCAAAGATAGAGTAACAGTAAAAGCCATGAGATAAGCTCTCCTAGGGAGAGAGCAATGAGCAGCACATGCAAGTGAGTATGTGTATACATGTACACACACATATACCTATAGGTTCAAGGCCTGGGTTTGGGGGGGGGGTACTCAGGAGTAGGAGAAAAAAAAAGAAGAAACAGAAGGACACAGTGCAGATAGGTTGGAAAGGCAGGAGGAAAAATTATAAGATGTTCCAAAAGCAAAGAGAATATTTTACTATGGAACAAACACTAACCAAAAGAAAACTGGTGATGCAATATTAATATCATATAAACTAGACTTAAAAGCAAAGCTTATTATTCCAGGTAAGAGATATACCATATGATGATAAAAGTCAATTCACAAGGAAAATATAATAATTCTCAACTTCTATGCAATGAATAACACAGTTTTAAAATGAATAAAACAATAATTGAGGGAACTTTAAGGAAAATAAACACTCTATCATCAATCATACTGAGAGATCTTTACACATTTTTCTCAATAAATGACAATTCTCATATCAATAATGGCAAAGTATCTATAATGATTTTTAACTATCTTATTCTAAATTCTTGAATAATGATATTTAATATTTTTTTTTACCTTATATAAATTCCTCGTACTTGAAACTCTCCAACTTGAAACATGTGAATTCTGGTCAACCCAGTTCACCAAACATGCCCTCTTAGTCCCCCATCTCTTCCTCTCCTTAGGCTACATCCCCTAGCTGAAATGTTCTCTCCCTTGCATAGATTTTTTCCCCCTGCAATTGTGAGGGAGGTTAAAGCAGGATTGGCAGAAGTAACTTCTGGATCAGAAGGATGGAGGGGGCAGAAAGGCAGAAACAACGCCACCCCTCAGCTTCCAACAGAAAACTGTACTTGTTTCTAGATCTCCCTTCTGGTCACGGGCCACTACTTTCAAGAAATGTCCAAGCACTCAGCCTGAAGTTTGGGAATGACAGTCTGCATATAGTACAGAGAACAAAAAAGACCAGAGGCAATTTGTCAGATCTTTCAGGAGAAAGTCAGTGGTCCAGGAAGGCAGCTCACCTGACACTGGGTGAGCGAAGCAGAGGAGAAACAGGGTGTCAGACATGTCAAGCCCAAACCAGACAAACAAAGGAGGAGACAGAGAATAAGTGGAAGGTACCAGTGAGTGAATGGGGAATAGGAGATAAGCGAGAAGCCAAGATACAAGTCAAGTCGTGGGAGAATCAAGCAAAATCAGTTTTACTGTGAAGTTTTAGGTCTGGTGTTTTGTTTCCACCACTTCTGGCACTTAAGGAGCCATGGAATGACTCAATGTCTTAGGACAGACCCCTGATATTCTGCCTTTTCTCAAAGTAAGCCTTTTATCAGTATTTAAGCACATCTGGAACACAAGACTGGAAGAAGGAGATGTACTGCCTCCTTTTCTCCTGTACTTGTGATGCACCTGCAAGTGGTCAGTGCGTATAAAGGAACGAGCCATAAATATACTGCGCTGTTTGCAACTCCTCCTAAAGACAAGAAAAACACATGCATCAGTCACCTGCCTGCACCAGCCTGTGGTCCTGGTCTCATTATCACTGTCAACAGTTTATAGAAAAATATAAATAACTCAAAGCTAAGTGTCAGTTGATAGTTTTAATAAACGTGTAAGTTTCCAGCATGAAAGCTATGTTGTTTGCTCATATCACTTGTTAACTAAAAGAAGAACAATAATAATAACAATATACCCAACATGTAAGATGTACCTTTAAATAGAAATCGTAAAAACCCACGTGATGTCAAAGGAGGCCACTTTCCAAACAGCCAGAAAGCCAGGGAAATCGATGAGCCCCAGAGTAGCTTCACCGTTAGGACTCTGTCTAAGATCAGAAGATGTTTAATAAATCGTGCTGTTTTCTCTCACCTGATTGCATAGACGCTGCTCCCCTTAAATAGCAGCGGCAAAGCTGGAGGAGGCTAAGAAGACAAATTCACTCAGGCAGAGGCTGAGGCTGCCACGAACACAAGCAACTGGAAAAGAGCTACTGAAAAGGGTATTAAAAATCTGGGCACAGTGGTGCGCACCTGTAGTCCCAGCTAGTCAGGGGACAGAGATGGAAGGATCCCTTGAGGAGGCTGCGTTGCACCACGATCGCACCTGCACTCCAGCCCGGGCAACATAGTGAGACCTTGTCTCTTAAAAAAAAAGGCGGGGTTGAGGGGGGCAGTGTTAAGCTTTCTATTTCTAAAGTAGCTTCCAAGGTTAGGAGTCTCTACTTTTTAGAGTATGTGTGAGTTCTGTTGAAAATAAACAAACACAGCTATAGCAAGTAGTGGTGATACTAACATTATTGAAGATAATAGCAGCTGAGGAGGGGTTTTCCCACACTGTGACTGACCGAGGGGGATCTGAACACTGTTGAGGAAACAGGGGACACATGACCCGACAGTGAGTGCAATGGTCTTCACTTGTGTTCCACCTGAGAGTGAGACTTAGCACCAAGCTCCACATTATAAAGAATTTCCTGGTTCACCAGGGTTGCCACACAACTTTAAAAAACAATCTGTTGTGATACTTGGATGTTTCCTGAGGTCAACAATTTAGGCTCAGGTTCTTTCTTGGTGTAATGCCAGTTTTCCATCCTCTTCATGCCAGCTTCCGTGTTGTTCTTCTAATTTATTTATTTATTTATTTGAGACAGAGTCTCGCTCTGTTGCCTGGGCTAGAGTGCCGTGGTGTCAGCCTAGCTCACAGCAACCTCAAACTCCTGGGCTCAAGTAACCCTTCTGCCTCAGCCTCCCAAGTAGCTGGGACTACAGGCATGCACCACCATGCCTGGCTAATTTTTTCTCTATCTTTCTAGTTATCCAACTAATTTCTTTCTATTTTTAGTAGAGATGGGGTCTTGCTCTTGCTTAGGCTGGTCTCGAACCCCTGACCTCCAGCAATCCTCTCGCCTCGGCCTCCCAGAGTGCTAGGATTACAGGCGTGAGCCACCAGGCCCAGCCTGTTCTAATTTACACAATAAAATGCCGTTTGTTCAAAGGGGAAGATCACCAGCGGGTTTGCAGTAGCCCCTCACATACTCCATCCATTTTTAATGGCGTACTTGACTTCCCGCAAAGTTCACACACACAAGGAAGAGATTGCACAGCGTGAACTGGGGACCGTATCCACTCTCTGTTCCTCCAGGAGCATGCTGATAACGTGAGGTGACTAGGACATGACATGTTTTACAGGACGGCTCCATAAATGGTCATGCCTTTCAGCACAAAACAAATTAAAACGTGATCATAACCCCAGTGCCACTGTTACCACTGGGTGGCATTCTTTGTGATTAAATATATATCACATTCTTTCCAGGCCTGCCAGGGTAGAAGCTGCCAAATTCAGAATGGCAATTTATTTCAAGTTTTCAAAATAAAAGTGATGTACCAAAAAAAAAATTTTTAATTAACATTTTATTTTCAGTTACAAGTCAAATCATTATGGGGTGTTCAAATATCTGCCCAACACTGTAGTTTCGTGGTATTGAATATCATTCAAAATAAATAGGTCACTTCCTAAATATTTTGAAATCTATTCCTTAAGGTTTCAGTTTACTGTATAGAAACCTAATATATGAAACAAGTCAGATTTACAGGAAAGATAAATTGGAGAGGGAATGTTATTTACATTTTCTTAAAGAGTTCACCGCAGGATTCCTTCATACCAAACCCCTGTGATGAAATGGAGAACCCACACCTCTCAGGTGGGTTCCTACCACTAGGTGCTTTGAGTAATTGTCTTCTGTCAACTTTGGGGGGATCAAAGAGAAGGGTTTATTACTCTTGCCAAGAGTGAGCTTTTCCCAGCCTCCCCTCTGTGACTGCCAAGCTCTGCATTTAAGAGCACATCGAAGAGTCTGTAGCAGATAGGTCACCCTGTGTGAGGAAGGGCACCCATTGTTAGTTCCCCACAACCTTGGGTCTTTTGTCCTCAGCCTTGGGTAAAAGCCTTTCTTTCCTCAGCCACTGGCCTCACCAGCATCGCCAGGGCTAGACATTCTCATGGTCATGGGTGCTCACCCTCTAGACAACGGAATCCACACTACATGGGAAGAATACGAGCATGCTCGACTCTGACTCCCAATCCTGACTCTGCCACCTAACAGCTAAGTGACTGCAATGTTCTAGAGCTTCCGTTTTTGCGTCAATAATGGGGGTACAGTATCTGATTCATTGATAAGTGGGAGGATAAGTTAAATGTTGAAAAAGCATTCAGCCCTGGGCCTGAATATAAGAGGTTCTTAACAAATGGGAGCTTTATTGATGGCTGCCATTATCCTTGATGTTCCCTAATTGTCTCTTTTTTCTTTTGTCTGTGTGTGTGTGTGTGTGTGTGTTTGCTTGCTTTTTTCTTATCGCTTTTTAATGTTCTTGCAGTAGGCTTTCAGTTGATCGAGAATTCCTTTCTCTTAACCTGCATTTTCCCACATAAACACCTCATCTGTTATTCTTCCTCCTTACCAGCTAGCTCAGTGGGGCAGAATTCCCACCCTCCTCAACAGGAATCCCATAGCTCCTTTCTCCTAAACCCCATCTGGAGCCAGACACTATTCCATAGAACAATGGTACATCTGCATGTCATTACAGTTCAGCTCCCCTGGCCCCAGCCAGGCTGAACAGGATGCCAAACCCACAATGACTTTTAGGGAAAAGGGACTCTGTCAAAGAGCTCCTCTGTATATTTAAAATAGAATTTGATTTATAAAACCTTCAGTGTATAGGTAACTTTCAGGAACAAGTCTGTGGTTTTTAAGACACACGGTTCATAGGGTTTACAAAGAAGTTCTATATACTACTTGTCTCTATATTGAACCTTCTCCTAGATAGGAAAGGGGACAGGAATAAAGGTACTAAAATTTATGGAGTGTCTACTTTGTACAAGGCACTATGCTAAGTGTTCCACAGCCACTATGTTATTTAATTTTCATAACTTCTTTCATAAAATGAGTATTGTTATCCTCACTTTATGGTGAGAAAACTGAGATTCCAAGACGTTCAATGACTTGCCTAAGGAATAAAGCTACCAAGTGGCAGAGCCAAGACAGAAATTCAAGTTTGTTTCGTTGTTTATGGTACAGAATGCTTTGTGACATGTAAAACACAATAAAATATGTTCTTCTTGTTGGTTTAAACATTTTACCTGGTACGTTGCCTGTTGGAGGCAAAAGAGCCTCCCCTAGGTGGTAGTGAGAAAATTCTGACACTTTCAGCCTATGGGTGGTTGCAGGAAGTCTTAAGGATCAGTCTGATCTATGATCCCTTTTTCATTTCGGGGTTTCCAGAAAGCTCCTAATTGCCTGATGGGAAGATTTTTGATTTAGCTCTCACAGTCATACAGAAAGCACTAAATCTGCTGACTACCAATTAATCCTCTTTTCCTTAAACTGTGCATGGACAAAGGCATGGAAAGACAATGGCCTCTTCCATTCGGAAATGGATAAGCAACAAGCCAGCTGGGCAGGGGCCCAGAACTCCAGCCTTTACAGGCACCATAACATGATTGGGGGCTCAAATTCCACTGGAAGTATAACCTTAGAGTGTGGAAAATTGTATTTATCAGGCCTCCTCTCAGGAAGTATAAATCATAGAAAGAGATGCTTTAATAAGCTGCTTGGGGTGAAAGAGACTTCCAAGGGCTATGATAAAGTCACAGCTATGAGCCCTCAGCTCTGTTCCAAGGAGGTGAAATTGGGATGACTACAGGGCTCTTCTTTTGTAGGGTGAAGTCTGCATATTGGGATCCAGAGCTGGATTGCACAGGAACGAGCTGAGCCCTGTCATCCAACATTCATTCACTTGTTCATTCATTCATTCATTCATTCATCACATATGTTTTGAGTGATTACTGTATGCTGTGTTTTGTTTGAGGTGTTGGGGATAAGCCAGTGCACAAAATGACAAACAAAAATACTCAACCTTTTGAGGTTTTTATATTTTTTCCCAGCTTTATTGAGGTCTCAACCTTTCTGCTAAATAAATATTGAAAAATACTTAAAAGTTTCTCATGCTCCCCAAAGCAGCCAACTAGGAAAATACACAATCCCCTTCATCTTAGAGACTAAAAATGACCAACATAATGTAGCCAACAATGTTTTTAACACAGTTGAGATTGAAAGAAAGGCTACGCCAAGTATCCGAAATGAAATGGAAAGATAAAATTAAAGTGGTCACAGTGGCCCAGGGAGGGGACTGGAATAATTGTAGCCCCTAGTCTGCTAAGTATGAGAGTTTTAGTAGTGAAAAGCATCAAGACATGTGGCCTTGGGCTCATGTGAGACGGGGAGCCAGAACTGAAACTCATAAATAAAACTGATACACACAAAGTTAAGTACCCACAATGAAAGATGAAAACGTCTGCTCATCAGACCAGGGAAGTGACAAAGAAGCAAAGCAGTGTGTCTCTTCCCAGCGTTTTGGGGTGAAAAATCAAAAACCCAGGCCTGTGTTGTCTCCAGATTGGGAGTCCAAATTTATGCTGAGAGATGCTAGAAATTAGTATAAAAACTAGTTCTAGACTGGCATGTGGTACAAGCAAATCCAAACCACCCTCCAGGGTACACAGACTTTACAGAAAAAAGCAGCCCCACTGAGGATGAGCTCACAAGGCACATGCAGAAGTAACCCACCTTGAGAGAGAATGAGTCAGCAGACACAAAAATTGGGAGGATTGCATCCTCAAATAGTTGAGATAGTAAAATAATCTAGAATAGGCTATAAAATAAAAATGTTTAAAAATATTAAAGAAAGGAATAAATTGAAACTATAATAAAGGAACTGGATAGTATGGGGAAAATATTACGAATGTCAGTTTGTTGATGTGTCAAATCACTAACCTGTCATGGATACAAAAATATTACCCTACTTTGAGTGCCCATATGTGTGAGTCTAATTCTGCTTCCATTTTACAATCCTGGGATTCCTTATCACATTTAGAGAACAAGTATTCACCAACATGAAGAGCAGAATTGGGAGTATTTTATTAATTTTTAAGAATTTATCAATTCAATGTATTCATCTTTCCTTTGATAACTGGGGACCCTAAGAAACAAAGGTAACAATTGAGTTTACCTGCTGTATTAGTCAGAATGAAGGCTAAGTTTTTATAACAGAGAGCCCCCCAAATACGAAAGTTCAATAAAGATAGACATTTATTCCTCTCCCAAATAACAGTCAGGCAAACCTATTCTGTCAGAGCAGCTGTGCTTTACCAGGTCATTCAAGGATCCAGGGTCTTTTCATCTGACTTCTCTACCATCCCCTACTAGGGCATTATAGTTAATCCACATGTCAAAGCTGGGTCATGAAAGATCCCTGTTTTACTTCAGGGGTAAGGAATTAGACCAAATGGGAGCACAGCCCTGTACTTCTAAGGCCAGGATCTGGAAATGATACACATCGCTTCCATTATCATCACTTGGCCTGACCTCAGTGACGTGGCCTCTTCCAACTGCAAGGGTACCTGGAAAATATAATTTCTACCCAAGGGATCAATGCGTCCAGCTAAAATCCTATTACTCTGGAACAAAGGAAAAATGTATTTGGAAATCATCCAGCAGTATGTCATAGCTGTGATCCTAGCAAGTATTGGGGGAGAGAGTAGTTAGCTAAGTTTTTTTTAATTTGTTTTAGCCTATCAGTCAATCACAATTATTAATATTTGTCAAAGTTTTGCTATTAGCTCACCATTGTGAGTAGAAGAAACAAAAAAAATGAGGTGGCAATCTAAGTAGATAAGACTATTTACATATAATAATTGAAATATAATTTTTTAAGTATGCAATTAAGCACTTAATTGTATGTAATGATTCTTTTCTAATTCCAGACCTATATTTTCTTCCTCTTTCTTCAGCGTGATACTTTGACATTTGGCTTTTCCTCAAGCTTGTTCCATGTGACACCCCCTATATTGACCCAAGCCAGAAATCTAAAAGTCATCACTGACAACTGTCTCTGTCCTCTCTCTCCCACTCATAACCAGACTGAGATCCACTTCTATTGGTTCTACCAAAAATATCTATTTATCTCCCAGCTCCAGCTCTCATCATCATTTCTTGCAAAGATTATTGCACAGATTTTAAGAGTTTCTACTCCCTCTCCCCTTCAAACTACCTTCTAAATTGCTTCGTGAGCGATATTTCTAAAAGATTTACCAATCTATCTATCAATCTATCTATTGTCTACTTTGTGCCAGGATCTGTCCTAGGTGTTTGAGATTCAGCAGTGAGCTAAACAGATAAAGACACCCTCATGAAGCTTACATTTTAGTAAAGGGAGACAAAGAGTAGATGATATACAAAATAAATGAGTACATTATGAAGTGTGTTAGAAGGTGATAAACATCAAGGACAAAAGAAAACATAGAGCAAAGTAAAAGGGATTAAGAGTGTTGAAGCTGGGAGTGGGGTGGTTGGCCAGGACTGAAGCTTAATGAGCAGAAACTCCATTAAATGAGAAGGTAACAGAGATGCCAAGACAAGAGAGGCAGTTAGCCATACAGATCTGGGCAGAGAGAATTTTAAGAGGGACAGCTGGATAGAAGATGTACAGTGGGAGCCCTATTGGCATAGTCAAGAGAAAGACCAGCAAGGCTGGAACAAAATAAGTGAATATAGGCAGTGATGGGATCAGAGAGGATTGCAGGGATTTGGGTGTCCACTTTGAATCACATGAGAAGCTACTAAAGGGTCTTGAACAGATGAGTGGCAGGATCTGACTGTTTTTTAAAGGACCACTCTTGCTGTATTGAAAGCAGATTATTGGCCGGGGAGATGGAGGGAGGGAGGAAAGGGTGGAAGCAGGCAGACCAGTTTGGAAGATATTGTAACATCACAGGCAAAAGATGATGGAGGGCTCTATAAGAGCAGTAATGGTATTATATTTTGAAAGCAGAGCAAACAGGGTTTGATGTAAGATGTGAAAGCAAGAGAGAAGTCAGAGATGACGTCATGGCATTTGGGGCTAAGAAATGGAAAGATGGAAATGCCATTAAGTGAGATGGGAGACAGAGGGAGGAGCTGTGTATGGATTGGGGAGAAATCAGGAGTTTGGTTTTAGAATAATAATCTTGAGATGTTTATTTGATATCTGTGTGAGAATACCAAGTAAGAAGTTGGATATCTAAGCCTGGAGTTCAGGCAGGAAGTCTGGCCTGGAATTCCAAGAATAAATGCAAGAGTTGTATGTGTAAAGGGGCTGTGCAAAGCATGTTACATGTGTAACTCATTTAATCCTCACAACAACCCTAAGAGGTAGTAGGAAATGTTATCATCTCTTATTTCACAGGTTGGGAAACTGTGGCACACAGAGGTTAAGTAACTTGGTCACAAAGGCAGTTTGTGGAAAAGCCGTGATTTGAATCTAGACATATAAGTGCCAGAATTTATGTTTGATCCAAGATGCTACAGTATTTTTTTTTTTTTGGCATTTGTTAATTTCTTTAATACATCAGGAGTCTTCAAGAAAGAATAAAAAAGGAAGTGGCCCTGCTGAGAGGGGGCTGACTGAGGATATAGACTCAGTCCCAGAAAAATGGCATTTCCTATGTCGTCCTACCAGGGGCAGGGCTGAACTGGATGTGGACTCAGCCCCAGACATGGTTCCCTCGGAAGTACATGGTCTGGGGGGATCTATACTTTCTTCTGTCTCAGGGCATGCCTTGGGCTCCCTGATGGCCTTTAGGAAATGAATCGAGAGGAAGTACACGGGTGAAGTGAGTGGAGAGGGCAGAAGTGGCCTTCTAGTATTCAGAGCTCTTGGGTATTGCCCCAACTGTAGAACGGTCATTAATGTAGAATGCCACCAGATAAACCATGCAGTACATCCCGAGGGAGGCTTGTTCAGAGTAGAAGCACATGAACAATATTTAGTTATGAGACCAGGTGAGATCACTAAGGGTATATAACAGAGAAAAGAGTATCTTGGGAATTTGTTTAAAAATAATGTGAGGTGGAGTGGAGGGAAGCAGGTCGGGTCAAGGATGAAATGAGATCAACTCTGAGTAGGTAAAAATTGAAGCTGGGTAACAGGAACATGGAGTTCATTATACTTTGCCATCCACTTTGTGTATGACTAAAATTTTGCATACTAAAAAGTGAAAAACAAAGACAGAGTGATTAGGAGGAAGTTACCGAAGAAGACCAAGAAAGAGTGACAGTTAAGTAGGAAGAAAGCCAGGAGCATGATATCCTGGAAGTTGGGTGTTCTCATAGCCCATTGCTGTGTAACAAACCCTCCAAACAACATGGTTTTAAAAAACAAAATTGTAAACAGTATAGGGGTTCCTCAAAAAGCTAAAAATAGAATTATCTTAGGATCCAGAAATCCCACTTCTGGGGATATATCCAAAGGAAAAGAAATCAGCATGTCAAAGAGATATCCACACTCCCATGTTCACTGCAGCACAAGTCACAATAGCCAAGGTGTGGAAGCAACCTAAGTGTCCATCAATGGACAAACGGATGAAAAACGATGTGGTATATATACATGATGGAATACTATTAAGCCTTAAAAAAGAAGGAAATGCTGTCATTTGTAACAACATGGATAAAACTGGAGGACATTATGTTAAATGAAATAAGCCAGGCACAGAAAAACAAATACTTCATGATCTCACTCATTTGTGGAATCTAAAAATGTTGAACCCATAGAAGTAGAGAGTAAACAGTGGTTACAGAGGTTGGCAGGGATGCGGGGAATGGGGGGACAAGAGATGCTGGTCAAAGGGTACCAGTGTCAGTGAGACAGGAGGAAAAAATTCTGGAGATCTATTGTACAACATGGTGACTACAGTCAAGTATATATCATATACTTGAAAATTGCTAAGAGTAGATTTTAAATGTTCACACCACCAAAAAAATAAGCATGTGAGATGATAGATATGTTTATTATCTTGATTTAATCACTTTATAATGTATACATATATCTAAATATCATATTGTGCCCCATAAATACACAAAATTATTTGTCAATTAAAAACTTTAAAAAATAACAATCATATTTTATTCAGAAATTTGCAGTTTGAGTAGAGGTCGGTGGGGACCTGTCATTTCTGCTCCTGTGGCATTAGCCGCCAGCTGGGGTGACTGTCCTGGGCCTGAGGACCCATCTTTAGGGGGCTGATGCACGTGGCTGGCAAGTGGCTAGCATGGCTGGGAGCTCTGCCAGGGCAGTCTGATCTTTATCTACGGTCAATCCCCAGATTTACTAAAGATAAGCAGTGCTAATGAGAATTACTTGAAACTTCTTTGAGCATGTGCTTTACTCTCAACTGAAAAATGACCCTTCAGAGAACACTGAGAGAGATTCCTATAATGCTGGGACTGTTTTCCTTTGCAATTACAGGAAGTGAGGAGAACATATTTGTTATTTAGGTCTTTGCCAATGCCAGGAGAACCTCTGAGCTTTACAGGAAAAGATATCTGAATTTCTGTTGTTGTTGTTTGTTATTTTCTAATTAATTTTCTTGTGCACACTTGAGGTTTACAACATGATGTTATGGGACATATATAGATAGTACGATGGTTACTATAGTGAAAGAAATGAACACATCTATCAGCTCACATAAGTTACTTTTGTGTGTGTGTGTGTGAGAGAGAGAGAGAGAAAAGAACAGCTAAAATCTGCTTATTTAACAAAAATCCTTAACAGAATACAATTTTATTAACTTTAGTCCTCATGTTGTACATTGGATCTCTAGACTTGCTCTGTTTTGTATCCTTTGACCTACATCTCCCATTTTCTCCCCACACCCTTGCCCTTTGCCCTTTGCTCTTTGCAGTAACTACTGTTTCATTCTCTGTGTTTGAGCTCTCGCTCTCTTTTTTTAATTCCACAGATGCGATACTTTTCTTTCTGTGTCTGGCTTATTTCACTTAGCATAATGTCCTCCAGGCCCATTGATAATTGTAGCAAATGGCAAGATCTCCTTTTGTATGGCTAAATAATATTTCATTTTGCACACACACATGCACCCTATAATTTCTTTAACCATCCATCTGTTGTTGGGCATTTAGGTTGTTTCCATATCTTGACTACTTTGAATAATGCTGCAATGAACATGGGAGTGCAGATATCTTTACGCGGTGGTGATTTCATCTCCTTTGGGTATATACCCAGGAGAGGGATTGCTGGGTCATATGGTAGTTCTATTTTTAATTTCTTTAGAAACCTCCATACTGTTTTCCATAATGGCTGTACCAAAAGACATCTGAATTTTATAGATACCTTTTAGTCCCAGCTCCTTCTTGGAACTTCTCCTTTGTAAAATACTTTAAATAGCTGCAAGAAGATGGGGGAGAGGGTGAAAAGATGCATATAAATTCTTGTGTCTCTGACAAAGAATAGGCAAATAGCAGAAACCGGTTTTTCCCTAATCTTACTCATAACTCAAAATAGTTCTGCTCGTGGATTTTTAGAAGGCCGTCACCCCGGGTGGGCTGGGCAGTTGCTCCTCAGCAACACTGTAAGGTACTAACAGCCACTGAAGCCTCCCAGAGCTCGTTGAGAGTTGTTAACACCAACACCTGATTTGAGAAACGCTTTGACATTTTAAATCGGGGGAGAAGGTGGCATGCAAGGGCTACGTCTCCCCCACATACACCAGGCAGGTACAGAAGGGTGGGGGGCAGCCGTTCTCACCTCCCCTCTGGATGATGAGACAAGTGTGGGTCACCCGCACGCCACCGAACACACACCACCGCGGCCGCTGGGCGGTTGCACAGGAACCGAGGAGGAAATGATTAAAAATATATGAGGAGAACTGAAAGGCGAGGTTCCTCTTTCCTTCCCCATTTCTGCTAATTTGAAAGTATGAGGGGTGTCTGAGACCATCAGGTGTGACTCAGTGCACGTTTCGATAGCAGTACGGTATTTTTGCATGTTGTACCTTTGCCTGTGTTTTACTGTTTGACAACTGACTCCAACAAGCCGGCTTGTCCCTGTGGCGAAGGCTCGCAGGCGGCGTCCTTGACAAAAGGCGCCTGTCACTGACCTGTGTCCTTGGCTGAGAGTTGAAGTGTTTCTCAAACACTCGAGATCGAAGCCGGCCTCAGGAGAGACAGTCACCCTCTCTGCCTTCCGCTGGCGCCACTCAGTCAAACCAGGGTGTGCGGAAGAGGCAGGTGGCGGTGGCGGGGACAGGCTCCCGGCCACCAATAGAGACGCTCGCGAGTCCTGTCTTCCTCCGCCTCTTCCCTCACTGACTAGCGGAGATCCCTGCCTCTGCTCCTCTGTGACTTCCCCGCACTCCTCACAGACTCGTCTTCCACTTCTCACACCTGCGTCTCCTCCTTGGGCCGCTTCTCTCTTCACGCTCCCGGCTCTCAGCGACCTCATCCTCGCTTTCGTGGTGTGAGAGGACCCTGCGGCCCCCGCGTCCCTGCCGGAGCAGCTGCGGGAGCTGCAGTAGTTCGAGTGGCGGCGCCATGCGCTCCTGCCAGCAAGAGGCGTGAGCGACAACGCGGAGTACGGTCTCTGACCCGGATGACTGAGGTGGCCTTCTACGACACTTCCCTGCCCACCATCTTGGCCCCTCTTACTGCATCCTTCACACTGCTGCCAGTATAACTCCTCCGAAATAGAAATTCAATCATGCCACTCCCTACTCTCAATCTTCTAATGGCCCCAGTGGCCTTGGGGATAAAAATCTAAATTCCTGGTGTGGTATAGAAAGCCTGTGACCACCTGCCCAGGTCTACCCCCAGCCCTCACAGGTACCCTTCACCATCACCATCCCAAACAACCTGCCTTTGACACATGTGCCATGTTGCTCCTCATCTCTGCTCCTGGAATGCCCTTCTCTGTGTCCCCCTCTGGACCCCCCAACTCTCACGTCTCTTTCCAGAAGCAGCTGATGTTTGCTCTTGAGGAAGAAAACCCCCAATTCTCCAGGTGACATTAGATGTCCCTCCTATGTGCTTCCTCTATCACAGCACATTACAATCATTATTATTATTTTGCTGTTTGCTAATTTCCTGTGTGCCTGGTCCTCAACTGCGAGCATGTTCGAGATACTCAATAAGTGTCACGTGAATGAGTTATGGCTCAATCATGGATCAATACATACGCTGCTTTTCTTTTTCTAGTTTCAACTTGCTTCACCCCCTCAGGTTGCTCATAGGCTGTTCTAATGAAGGAGACAGAAATGTAAGTGGATATTCCTAGTATAATAATCTCAGAGGATTCATGGACCACCCCCAGGCTCATCCAGGAATCCCACATTAACAGTCAATTAAACAATGAGGAAATGGAGAGGACATCCTTCTTTGGTGACATAGAGTGTCAGAGCCTTGTCAGAGTATTTGCTTTGTAAAAAGGCTGCGGAGGGCAGAGCCATGACGCCCTCCCGGCTGGCAGGAGCCCACCGGGCCATGTCTTCCAGCTAAGTTCACTCAACCAGTTTGAACCCACCTAAACAAGGGCATGGAGAGGTACTTGGTAAAATACTTTGTGGTCATGGTCATCCTTTGCTTTACTCTGATCCACTAACCTCATAATCTTTATCAAAAAAAATTACATCCTAGTTTTTTATCCCAAGAATCTCTTTTCTGGGGCCTTCCATGACCACACCATTTTCCATGGTACTCTCCATCCTGTCTTTCTCATCGTGCCCTGCTATATCAGTTTCTACTTCTCCCAGCCCTATTTTCCACAATCCAATACACAGGGCATGGCCCTCATGCCTCTGGCTCTGCTCACCACTTTCTTTAAACATGTGTCTTTCCTTCCACATCAGGCTTTTTTGCCTCATCTCCCCTGCCTCTCCCCTAAAGCAAGCCCTTAGGATTGAATGGCCTTTTCCATCTTCTTCTTCAACAGCTCTTGGTCTGGTCTCGCTGCCCTATCATGTCACCCAGGCAGCAGCCTCTAGTGTACCTTTGGAAATGTCATTGTCAAAATCCACATTGACTTCACACCCACGACTTTTTTCTATAGTAAGAAAGAATATTACAGCAACATACAGCATTGGGGTCGGGGTGTCTACATCCCATTTCTCTCTGTAGTTGGTATAAGCCCTACATGAGTTAACTGGATCAATTGTTTAGAGCAGGTATCCTCAAACTATGGCCCACGGGCCACATGCGGGCCACCAAGGACATTTATCCAGCCCTCCTGGTGTTTTTGCCACCACTGCCTGTCCTGCTTAGCAGCCAACTCATCCTGGGCCCACAGTGCACACTCTCCAATGGTCTGAGGGACAGTGAACTGGCCCCCTGTTTAAAAAGTTTGAGGACCCCTGGTTTAGAGTTATAGTTTCCAAGCTTCTTGTGAGCTACAGAATCCCTTATTCAAATAAAATCTCAGTGCTATCAAATAACACTTAAAACACTGACTTACTGTGGCATATGGAAGTCCCAGGCCCCCTTTGGCTCTCATGACCCCTAAGGATTTTGCAAAGCCACCAGGTTTTAAAGTCACTAGGTGAGAGTATGTCCTAATGCAGCACAAGTGGCAAATTCCACACCATTGAGCTTGCCATGGAGGTTTTGCCATATCCCAGGAAGCAGCATGACTTACTGGTTGTATAGATAGACCCTGGGAAAAGACTGCCAGGTTCAGAGCCCCGCTTCCCTAGTCACTAGCTGATGTTCATTGAGCAATTTACTGAACCTCTCTGTGCCCTAGTTTTCTCATCTGTTGGACAGTGATTATAATAGTTCCTGCCCCTTTGTTTGTTAAGAAGATGAAACGAGTTCATAGTAGAGAGGGCTCAGAAGAATGCCTGGCTGGTCCAGAGAGGTGGTAGATAAATGTTTGCTACTATTATCTTCCAAAATCAAACACTGTCTCCAAGGGAAACCCAAGGACAAAGTGACTCAGCACACTCTTCTATTATCACAGAACACGCCTGTGGTTGGCAGCCAGCACTGGCCTCCTCGGATATACAGGAGGTGCCACAGACTGTCCCTTTGCAAACCACACCTTGCAGTCCATGAAGCGGTAGCTCAGTTCCCTAAAAGGGGACATTGACTTCATCCAACAGAAGGACCGGCTCCACAAAGGAGTTAACGTCCCAACGTTTACTAAAGATGTAGGTCAAGTGGAAGCCTGTGTGTGCACAGCTTTCCTGTGGAAATGGACTGGCCTTTGATTAGACTTGTAAATCTAAGGTTAATTGGGAGTTGAGCATTGCAATTCTAGGATCTAGGTTACTGGGTATGTTTGTCTATTTCTGAATCTGTCCCCTGTTTGTAGCTACAAACATATGCCATTAATTTATGATTTTCCTTCTACAGGCTTCACCAGGGTAAACACAAATAAAGAGATTAGTCATTAAACCCAGAAGGAATTTGAGAGCAGATCATAAAATTTAAAGAAGGTTATACACTGGAAAAAAAAATGATGTGAGAAGTAAAGGCAACAGAAAATTAGCTGCTAAATCTTTGGGATAATGCATTTTTACAGGTTGTTTTCAATAATACTCGCTATATTGTACTTTAATCTGTGATCCTCCAAGCTAAGCTAAGTAACTCCCAAGGGAAGAAGGGTAGAGGCCTTTCTAAGTAGTGTAAATAGATCTTTTCCTTAAAAAAAAAAAATCTTTTCTTTCCTGAGTTTGTATTTTCTTTATTACTTTTTGCTCACCAAACCTACAGGGAATGTATAAAGTGTAGATACTGACTCTACTTCCAAAATGCCTACTTTCCCAACTAAAACCTGGAATAAAATTTGAACTGTGCTTATTAAGCCTCAGCCCAAATCAGACCCCTTCCTAGCCGGCACAAGAAATGTGGGAATAGTTTTGTTGGCATCTTCATCCTCGTGCCCTTGATTGGAGTGGAAGGAATTGGTGATGACATGGTGCACAATATCCTCCATTCCAAAATACAAATAGCTCTGCAACCAAAAGCTTTTCATATGTTTGACACCAAAACACCTTTGGTGGCAAAACCTGACCTTTCAACATGGGGTTCTGTGTAGCCATCATTGACCTCAGGGTGGCTATGCATGTGTGTTATGGTAGAAATATGAATGTATTTGTTTATGGGGTGCTGACCCAGACCCCACCAGAAATATTATCTATGCAGTATATACCTTTCTACCTCCCTAAAATCTGAAAAATTACAATAGCCCAAATCTACCTGGCCCCGTGGATTTAGATAAAGGACAGTGGGCTTGTCCTAAGTGTTCTGAGGCAGGAAGAGGTCTGAAAAGAAAGGACACCATTCTGGTTCTGCAGGAAGGAAGTGAAAGGCAGATGTAGAAGGGTGGTGCCCTTGAGATGAGTGGGAGCTCAGAGGGAGCTGTCGGGGTTACCCTCAGCATGAGGAGCAGGAAACCGGGGCGAGGAATGACAGAAACTCGTCACCAGTCACCCTCCTTCCCTGACTGCCCATCTCTGCCTGCTGGTCCCTGCTGAGGCCCAGGTGAGCAGAGGTGAGCACAGGCCCAGGTGACCACACCACCCTCCCAGAATCCTTATCTCAGGGTCCACTACAGTGCTTATGCCAGCACCTTTCTTCGTTTTTCATTCCCTTTCACCATCTCTCTACTCCAATTTCTCTTCTATTCTTTCATATTCCACACTAATCACCACTCAAAATTCACTAGTGGTGATGGTAAGTTTAGGAAACTTGAAAAGAGCAAACTAAGTTTCACCTTGATTCTACTTACTTTTTTTTTTTTTTTTTTTTTTTTTGAGACAGAGTCTCACTTTGTTGTCCAGGCTAGAGTGAGTGCCGTGGCGTCAGCCTAGCTCACAGCAACCTCAAACTCCTGGGCTCAAGCGATCCTCCTGCCTCAGCCTCCCGAGTAGCTGGGACTACAGGCATGCGCCACCATGCCCGGCTAATTTTTTTTTTTTTTTATATATATCAGTTGGCCAATTAATTTCTTTCTATTTTATAGTAGAGACGGGGTCTCGCTCTTGCTCAGGCTGGTTTTGAACTCCTGACCTTGAGCAATCCGCCCGCCTCGGCCTCCCAAGAGCTAGGATTACAGGCGTGAGCCACAGCGCCCGGCCTACTTACTTTTTTATTCTGGATTCAGGCTGCCTGGGTTCAAACCACGGCTCCACCACTTTCTAGCTATGTGACTGTAGACAATTTATTTCATTTCTTTGTGCCTCAGTTTCCTTTTCCATGAAATAGGGATAACAGTACCTACCTCATACAGTTGTTGAGAGGATTAAATGAGCTACTATTATGTGAAGCACTTAGGACAGAGCTTGGCATATAGTGAGTAGCTCCATAAGTGTAAGTTACTATTATTTCCATATGTGTCTGCAATTGTCTTCTAAGTAGGTTCCATACACTAACAATATGCTTTTTTCCCTTATAGAATTCCTTACATCCCATTTCCTAAGATGGTACCCTACTATCATTTGATGGCCAATAATTATTTGCTAAAGGAGAAGACAACAACAAAAAAAACAGATGTGTGATCAAAACCTAAGTATGATGCCACAACGTGCTTTCACGACATTGCCAGTGGTAACATTCTGGTGATGTGAGCAGTTTCTCCCCCTCCTCTTGCTAATTTGTTTTGAAACCTAATAATTAAATGGAAGGAGATTAGTGAAACATTTGACACACAAATTTCAAAATAAAACTATCAGGGAGGATAATTCTTCATATTATAGTCACATTTTTGTTTCCAGAGTACATTAATTGGTAAACATTAATGTAAATAATGTAATAATCACATTGTCCAGCTAATAATACACCAATAATGGCTAATTCTGCATTGCACTGAACCCCAATTACTTAAGTATTGCAACTAGAAATCTCTCTGATGTTATATCCTTCCTGATATCTTCCAAAGGTGTCCCCCAAAGTTAGGCTTTGGAGCAGATGTCCCCTGACCTTCCTTAGGACATCAAGAGTAATGTCTGTCCAAACTGGCATTGTGGACTCATAACCTCAGGTGCACTTTCAATGTCCCCAACTCTGCGTCTATGGTTGTCCTGGGGAAGGCTGGAACTCTATATACACATCTACTCCTCTCTCACCTCCTAGCTGACTTATGGAATTAATGTCAGGGCCAATAGGACTTTTTTTCCAGGGTCAGCCCTAACTGGACCAACCCATGTGTGTCTCAGTCAAATTCACCTCCAACCTATTTTATCTATCAAATAAGTATTCACCAAAAAAAAAAAAAAAAATTGTTCAACTTAAGGAGAAAAAAAAAAAAATCACAGCTAAATGTGGGTTTAAAGCTGGAGAGACTTAAGATTGAAAAACTGCCAGTTCTTACTGCTCACTTACTCACATGAGGGTTTACAGCTCCTGAAATCATGCCAGGGCTTTGAAAATGAAAGCTTGCAGTTAGAAAACGATGGCTCATGACAGCAAGGATCAGTCATGTGACAGGCCAAGCGTTTTCTGTCATTGCCTTCCTCAATCAGACAGAGCTCAGAGGCGGAGGTTAATCGGTCAGATAGCATCCACAGAGGCTGAGGGCAGCAGAATCCAGCTGCAGCAATTAATCATTTAATTGCTTTCTGATTCACTTTAAATGTCTTTTAAAAAGATATTAAAGAAAAACATTATTGAAAGGACATTTTAGACTTTTTAATAAAGATCCAATATGCCCTTTGTGAACCAGAAAATAAATGGATCTCTAACCCAACTCCATTCAATGTTTTCTTGGGCAACATTTACTTATATAGAAAAAAGTGTGACAGAGTCTCTGCTCCCGGCAGGAAAAATAGCACGGATAAAAGCACTTAGGAAAAAAGCATGGGTGTAAATAAAAATAGGCTTTTTTTTCTGTCTGGTTTTTGGCTAAAGAGTAGGCTGTGTGATGGGGTGGAAGGGCAAGGCTGGAAACCCAGTAGACTACATTTTAGAGGACCCAGAACCCAAGTTAAAGAGCCTGGACTTGATACATAAGGTAATGGGAGCCACTGAAGGTTTCTGAGCAGAGAAAAAAGCATAGTTAGAGAATAGTGCGAACTGCGGGGTCCATCTGTTTTGGGGTGTGATTCCAGCTTTGCCCCTCATGAGCTGGCATGAACTTGGGCACGTTATGTACCTTTTTGGGGCCTCCCAAGCTATACAATGGAGGTAATAGTACCATTTCCAGGGTTATTGCAAACATTAGAAATAACATATGTAACACAGCAATCCCAGGGCTTGGCACAAAAAGAGGACCTATTAAATTACTGTTCCTGTTATTACTGTTAGCTGTTCCCGCTGCCATGCCCTGGGTAGGAAGGTCAAAGGGGGATGGCGGGGGAGGGAGGCCTTAGAGGTCCAGGCAAGGCATGTGGAAGGCCTGGACTGGGCATAATGCAGGCCAGGAGGGTAGAGAAAAGAAAAAGGCTAGGACAAAGGTCGAATCCAAGCAAATAGAGGCTAGGAAAGAACTTTCCCAGAGCCATTTGACAATGACTAGACATGAGCAAGGGAGAAGGAAAAGCCACAGAGACTCCAAGGAACAGCAAAAAAAAGTATCACACAAGTCAGAAAGTCAGAAACTTCCACGGGGATCCAAAATAAAGTTATGTAAGTAAATGCCAAACTGAGCTTGGATTTCTGGAATAGCTGTGGAACGAACCCAAACCATACTCCTTTCTGCAATGATCCCATCTGAATTCTTAATAATAAAGAGTTACCCTGAAGAGCAACTTTCAAATCCACAGGGTCAGATGATTTGGGTTATAACATTGCTCAGTGTCGTGCACTGGGCAGCTTCTTGCTGCACAACGCCACCACGCTCACCTCTTCACATCACCTCCACCATAGATGTCCCATGTATGTAGGCACTTGCGACCAGCCCCACTGTCTCTCTCACGTCATGGTCCTCTCAGCACGAACGACTGCCGCTGCTTCCTCGGGCTGTGACCGCCTTCTGCGCAAGACTCGCGTTCACAGAGCAGGCAGAGAAATACCTAGGACTTCAGAACAGCAGAGCAGCAACTAATAACTCATTGCGCCTGACATTTTCATTAGGTTCTGCGTTAGAAGTTTCTTCAGGAAGCAGCCTTAGTAATTTTGTACCACTCTGCTCAGAGGTGATTAATATCACTTATACGTAGGGGCCTCAGCTCCTCGCCCAGCGCAAGCTACCGTCCTCGTCCGGGCCGGCTGCAGGTTTCAGCCGTGTCAGCTCCGCATAATTCACAAAGGAATCGGCCTGCAGATACTTCCCAGCCATGCATGTGCCTCCTGGGACACACGGGGGCAACTTTACAGCCTGTGTAAATGGGCTTTAATATTGCAGCGTACCTTTTGGGACGTCCGTCTAATTTGCTAGAACACGCAGAAGAGCTGACAAGCCACTTTGCGCCTTTTTGGAGGCCTCTGCTTTGCACGCACCGCCCTGGCGAAGCACAGTCTCTCCCCACGGGGCTCTCCCCTTACCTGTGCTCGCTCTCGAGAAGACTATGGGGGATTTTGGATCCTTCACACCTCTCCTCTTCTCCTACTAAAGTTGTTGCCTTTCTGGAACATCTCGGAAAAAAACATTTGAGTATGGCTTGACTTTATTTCATCATTCATTGCAGGCCAAATGTCTCGGGGACTTATCTCCAGTTAATGACATCGTACCGCCTGTGCAACCTGACCAGCTCCAGAATAACAAAACTCAAATCGCAGTGTTCCGAAGGTATGTAAATATTTTTTGCTTTACAACGGGAAGTGGGATTTGGAGAGGTGATGACAACATAAGGCCAAAGGTATTTTAGAAGTCAACTCTTTATAGACAGGAAAGTGGCCCTTCTGGAATCTTCACAATACTCTTTACCCGAGAGCACTGGGCACCAGGCACTAAAGGGCCAACTGTTTGCACGGCCAATTCCTCGATAGTGTACGAGTCTTTCTCTTTAGCCAAGTCACTCTTGGTTCAGACAAGTAGAGATATATCCATGGGTAAGGTTTCTATGTTTTATCTCTGTGTGTCACAATAATATTCATGATAAAAACCTAATATTCATTGCATGCTACTATTTCTATTTTACTGTTTTGTCACTACCCTATGAGATATGATATTATTATTATTCCCATTTAACAGATTAAGAAACTGAGCTTTAGGGAGTATATTAGCCAAGATTCTCCAGAGAAACAGACCAATAGGTTGGGTAGATAGACTCACAGATGAGAGGGGATTTATTATGGGAATTGGCTCCTGTGATTTTGGAGGCTGAGAAGTTCCGGCTTTCTGGAAGCTGTATAATCAGGGAAGCCAATGGCATCGCTCCATCCAAGTTCAAAGGCCTCAGAACCAGGGAGGACAATGATGTAACTCTGAGTCAGAGTCCAAAGGCCAGAGAACCTGGAGTTCTGATGTCCAGGGTGGGAGAGGCTCCAGAAGAAAGAGCGAATTAGCCTTTTCTTTTGTTCTATCCGGGAGCTCAACCAATTGGATGGTACCCGCCCACACTGGGTGAGGGTGAATCTCCCTTATTCAGTCCACTGACTCAAATGCCAACCTCTCCCCATAACAACCTAACAGACATACCCAGAAATAATGCTTCACCAGCTGGCTGAGTATTCCTTAACCCAGTCAAGTCATCACCTAAAATTAACCATCACAGAGGTAGTAGCTTACCCAAAGTCAAACAGCTGGTGACTGGGAAAACCAAAACTCGAACCCAGGTCTCTTTACACCGGAGTCAGATTAAAAAACATCATTATAACTCACTGGAACAATTGCACCCACAAATTACATTCCAGGAGCACTTATGAAAGAACTCAAGCTTGAGATCTACAATGAAAAAAGAAAAAGCCTAAGTACTTACTGCTCTGAGTTTGACTCAGTGCATATTTATTAATGTATTGATATAATTACCTTAACTATTTTAGGAAAAAGTAGATCAACTCTGTGATATTTATTGACTTCCTACCGTATAAAAGGCACACAGCTAATTAATCACTTCATCGGGGAGGAGTGTCAAAAGGAGTAAGATGTGGTCCATTTCTCAAGGTACCCACAACTTAGCCAGGTAGACAAACCCTAAAAGTATGCAATGTGTACATTCAGTATATCACAAAAGACATTGCAAGGCTGGATGAGATTAATCGACAAATTGACAATAGGGAGTAAACATGCTAGAGTGATTCAGGTGAATCACTCCAAGCACGGGTAGTCAGGGAGGACTAGATCATAGAGACGGGAACTGAAGGAGGGGCAGCCCTTGATGGCCTGGAGATTGCTGGAAAGGGGAAGGGGCATCCAGCAAGAGTGGGTGAGAGGTCAAAGGAGATCAGCGTCAGACAGTAAAGGGATAGCGTGTTGGCAAGGTCTCATGCAACAGTAGCCGACACAACTTTGTTCATGATTGCCAAAACTTGAATAATCCAAAAGAAAATTGAACCAGGGAAAATACAATTTATTTTTTACCTCAGAATTTTAATTTTGTATTTCTAATTAAAAGATATGTTTGTCTTCAAATTAGTATACTAGGAGATTTTTTTTAAAAAACATATCAATTTCTACATGTGTAAAATTGCCCATTTTGTCTTTAAAGCCTAACAATTTGAATACATGATTTTTCATGATAATATGGTTTAAATAAACTTCTAGTGTTTGTCAAATAACTTCACCTAAATGGATCTTTCAGAAGTAGAAGGTATAAATACGTACAGATATTTATTTACACACTTGGAAATTAGCCTTATCAAAGGAGCCCATTCTCTTCCCAACATATAAATTCTCAGTTCCTATGTCTTTTACTAATGAATCTTACCCCATGGCAATCCAGGTCACTGGGACATTAGTTTACAAGTGATGCTTTTGGATTCTTCTGCATTATTGATCTTTAAGAAATCATGACTCGCCACTCAAAGTCGGCCTTAGCAAGTTGAGTGAATGTGCAGACTTAGTGTATCAGAAAAGCCTTGGCCTTTTCTTACCCATAATACTGGAGATGAGGCCCATAGGATGGGGACCTAGGAAATGAGACAGAAGACCCCTTGCTTCAGCTCTACACACTCAGGCCTCCTTTGGGGCCTAAAAGTACACTGTATATACATGGCACAGCAATAGAGCAAAAACATACATTAATAGTGTACACCTATTGAGCACCTATCATGGACCACATACCGTGCTGAAAGCTTTATACATGATTTCACTTAATCCTCATGACTACACTGGGAGGGAAGTCCTCCTATTATATTCACCTTACAGATAAAGTAATGCAGGATAAGAAAGACTAACTTGCCCAAAGCCACGCAGCCAGTGAGTAGGCAGCCCTGGGAGTCAGATCCCGCCTCCTTGGCTCCACGATCTTGCTCCACTGTACTGTGCTTGCCTGGAATGCAGAGTGAGCCCTGACAGTTAAAGCACAGTGACACACACACACAGAATGCATGTGTCCTTCCAAACTTCATGTGTTGAAGCCCTAACCCCCAATGTGATCATATTTGAAGACAAGGCCTTTAAGGAGGTAATGGAGGGTAAATGGGGTCATAAGGGTGGGACCCTAATCCAATAGGACCGGTGTCTTCATAAGAAAAGGAGGAGGCACCAGGGATAGGTACGCACAGACAAAAGGCCACGTGAGAACACAGCGAGAAGGTGGCCGTCTGCAAGCCAAGGAGAGCAGCCTCAGGAGAAACCAAATCTGCCACGACCTTGATCTTGGCCTTCTAGCCTCCAGAGTTGTAAAAAAATAAATTCATGTTGTTTATGCCACCCATTCTGTGGTATTTTTCATGTCAGCTCTAGCAGACTAAAATTCATACCTTCTGCTATTTCACTTGTAACTTCTCTGTCCTAGTTGGACCTGCCGCCACTCCCCTGGGCCACCCTGGACCCTAACTATCTTAGCGGACTTGAAACCTGGAGTAGCAGGTTGTTAACACAATGAGCCTATCCCGCTTGGTTATCAAGAAGACCTCTGCTGGAATGCTTGGATCTCACAACCAGCAGAAGGTGATTCAGGCGGTGCATTTCAAATTCCCTGTGGCGAAGGACCGGTTTCCCCCATTCCTTTGCTGACAGATAGGTGATTCTAGCGTGCATGTCTGCTAAGCAGCTCCAGTCAACAGTAACTCACCACAAAAGTGGAACACCACGTCATTTAATAGTATTTCCTCATCAGATGCTTGCATGTCTCAGCCAAGCAGCAGAGTGCCCGCAAATGTTTAGCACCCAGTTCTCGGGGGTGGGACAAGTCCTGATTTGTAGCATTTGCCCATTTGCATGATAAAAATACCTCCCACTGTGGCTGATTTCAAGCTACCACCACGAGCTGCAGAAGTGGGAAGAAATGCCCACAGTCTCTCTGGCTCTGGCTCTCTGCTTAGCCGGTGCCACCCACCTCCAGCCCATCACTGTAGCGATGTGCAACGCTATAACGTTTCTAAATACTACCGCCGATTTTTACTTCCTTGAAGATCACACTTTGCATGTATCACTGACCTAAATTCCTTAAGCTTAAGAGTCCCCAAAGAGACCCCCTTTTAAAGTCCATTAGCTCACTATTTTGTTAGGATTAAATTCTGGGCCCACAAAGTTCTGAGAAAACATTTTCAGAAAGGGCCCATTTACTCATAATTAGCTGTGGAAAATGGTAGGAGCTCAGCTCTGGCCTTGTCTCCTTCCTTTCTTCCTCCTTCTCTCTAGAAGTATTATGTCAGAGGACTTCTCCGACCTCCTCTTTCACTCTTGCCCTTTTCTCGTTCCCCCTTCCCTAAAGGATTGTTCTTCCAGTTCCTTTGCCTCTCTTCAACAGCGTAGTCGTGGTAGAGGAGCACTGGCGTCCTTTCTCTGGTGTGGGGATGAGCTTTGCTGTAAGGGGCAATGAGCGGTTACAGCCACTCGAGCAACTCAAGGGTAAAGCCCTGAGCAGGCAACAGATCTACAGGCCTGTGGGATTAAAGGCAGATGCTACTTTAGCCCTCTGTATCCTTGCTTTCTCAAAACCAATTCAGTTTTGTTCTTTTTTCTTTTTTTCAAACACAGTGCCAGCCATCAGTAGCAGAGCCAGGCCTGTGGCTATAGAAGAGGGATCAGCAGCCCAGGCCGACATCCAGACAGGAGGTAATTAGGGCTGACCTTGGGGGGTGGCCATGAGGATAGAAACAAAAACCCAAGTACACACTATAAAGCCATACTTTCCAGTAAAATCGACAAGATTGGGCCACTGACTGGAGATGGGGCAGAAAGGGCAGAGGAGGAAGATGGCACAAGGTTTCAATGCCAACTGTAGCCAGATGAGCACCCTGGAGTCCAGCTCCCTGGAGTTACTCAAGTGAGGAAAAGCCCAAGATGGCTCCAAGCCCACTGCACACAGAGTAAAGTCTAAATTCCTGCATAGGGACTGCCACAATTTCGTACCAACTTATCATCAAGCTTGGATTCATTCATTCATTCAATAAACATTTATTGAACAGCTACTACGTTCTGTATTATGCTGGATCTGGGAACCAAAAATGGGAAAAAGGCATTTCTCCTGACTTAGAGGAGTTCAAAGCCTGAAAGGGGTATCCTTCAAATAAATCAATGCACACATGCCCAGACTCTCTGTTCACACAGTTCCTTTGTCTGAAATCCTTGTCATTTATTAAGTGCCCACTGCATGCCAGAGACTGCACTAGGCCCTGGGGACCCAGTCAAGTTACTTCTGCTCATGTCCCGATCAGACCTGTGGACATATTGATTTTGGATCGTCTGCACAGAGTTCTGGGGCCATGGAGACCACGGAAAGGAGAAAGGAGCCAACCCCAGTCTCCTGGAGTAATGCCAATGTTTTAAGAGTTGGGAAAAGGGAGAAGAGCCAGAAAGAACAACCAGAGAAAAACCAGTCACAGAAACTGGGAAGCAGAGAGTATCAAGAATAAAGGAGAACCTGATCTGTGTTCAGTGCAGCAGAGAGGCTGAGAGAAAAAACTGAGTAAGGCATCACACGGCCGCTCATTTCAGTTAATAGATGGCAAGGATTAATGGGCAGGCCAAGGGAAAAAGCAAGATTAAAGACACACAGCAGAGCAAGGGGTGCTTTGTGAAGACTCTGGAGCAGGAATTGGGCAGGTGCAGAATTCATGGCAGGAGTGGAAAGTGTTAGCCTTGGAGAGAAGAGAGACACTTCTTGCCCCAGGATTAGAAGGAAGGAAAGGATAGGTGAATGTGTAGAGATGTGGGGTTCGGGAGGTCAGAAAGGCACCATGAAGGCTTTGCAGTCATGTTCGAATCCCGGCTCCACCCCTTACTTTCTGTGATGACAGACAAGTCATTCAGACCCTCTGACCCTTAGTTTCTTCATCTGTAAAGTGAATGTAATAACCCTTTCGCATAAGGTTGTTGTGAGGATAAACTGAGAACATGTGCAACCAGTTTGCCCTTGCCTCGCCAGTCAAAGTTATATATGGGGCCACAAAAATCAATTCTACTGCCCTCTTGCCCTCTCAGTTCATGCTGTGGTGCTTTGCAAAGTGCTCTTGAAAACATGTGAGCCTACCCCACACCCTCAGACTGCACCCAGTGGGTCAGCCAAGTCTCTGCTCTCCCCAAATTGCTGTGGCTGAGGTCCAGGAACAAACAGTATGGCAAATCCAAACAGTGCCATCATGTACTACAGAGTTTTCCCAAAGCAGCCTTTTCTGCTTTTGCTCAGAGCCTTCCCCTGCCCACCCTCTGCAAGCCTCTGAGAGGGCCTGGACTGAGACATGAGTGACAAGCACTGGGCTGTACCTGGCATTATCCCCTCCCTCCCATGACCAGCTTTGAGTCAGGCTCCTAGGAGGCTCTCTGTCCTTCACATGAGCACATTTTTGGTAGGCACACCCCATTAATTTGGCAGATACCTTCTGATACATGTCAGTGCCGATCTAGGTTAGTATAGACCCTGGCATACAGCAGGGGCTCAATAAAAGTGTATTTTCCTTTCTCCCCTAATCCAGCACCACAGTTTTATTTATACTTCTGATTTGGGATGTCCCTTCACCTGTCCACAGTCACGTCTGGGTTTGACCCAGGTGCACAAAGACTTGGTTATACTGTGTAGGGGTGAGCTGGTAAATGTTTAGCAACAAGCCCTCTAGGCAGAGAAGCCTGATTTTGTAGTGTTTGCCAATTTTCACGGAGTAAACACTCCCAGCATGGCCAATTTCAATCTACCAATATGATATCAACCACCTTGCAAAATTCCTGAAAATTTAAGCATCAGCTCTTCCAAGCTCGCATGAGCTGTCTCTAGCACTCCACTCAACAGGTTACCTGGAAGTCTTGGCTAGTACCTTGCTGAAGCAGCTCTGAAGTTTATGTCCGTTTGATAAAGCCCTACGCATGTCGGGCTACGACATTGTAAAGACAACATCCCACCCACCCCAACTGCGTTTTGCAATGGGGATGAACTACAAAGGCATCAAGTCTCATTTAGAGATCTTCACTATTTTCATGTGGTTTAGGAAAGGATTATACTTAAATGGCATTTTGGCATTTTGAGAGAAACAGACACACCCTGATGGGTGAAATCTCAGGGATGATCACTGAACAAAAACACTGTCACCAAGTAAGTAAATAGTGACAAGTTTATAAGATGCTGTTGGCAGTAGCTGGATTTCTCAGTGCTGAACACTCGAGTTGGGCATGGTGGGAGCGGCTGGTTAGCCATTTGTCAGGCAAAGTCAAAACAGCCCTCCAGCTACAGCGCAGACGGCAGACTACAGCTCATCAGCATTTTATTTATGACTCTTAATTAGCAAGCAAAAAAGGAGGAAAGAAGTTCCCAGCTTGGGATATACATACTTATACATATATTTTTTTTCCCAGTAAATTATCTTTGTCAAAATAACTTAAATCCCTACCATCCCAAGAAGTAGGCATTATCATTTACTTTGTGTCAACAGGAAACTCCATCCTAGAAGGTAAGTATAATTATGGTAATTTTACCAATAAAGGTTTATAAAGGCTAAGTGATTTTCTTCCCAAGGTAACGTGACTAGAACATGGCAGAGCTGGGAGTTGAACCAATCTTCAGATTCTAAAGTAAAAGCTCTTTTGATTATACCATGGTTGGCTCTTCGTGGCATGTCATAGTAATAATCCACTGACTTGGGTCAAAAGAGAGTTGGCTACCAAACTCTTCACATTTGTGAATAAACTTTTCATTCTTATGGTTAAAATTGTATCTTTAGAGGGAGGGAAGTCACTGAGTGAGTGAGGAACACAGAACAACCAAGTGAAGCAGGAGACTCCCCGTCTGCTTTTGAAGAACCTGGCATCTTGCTTTGTGACCCCCAGAATCCCATCAGTCACAGGGCAGGGAATAAAGATCAGATCCCCACCGCCCAGGACTCTGCCCTATGGGGTAGGATTCTCTGACCCTGGGGGCCTTTGAGTGCTTGAGGTGCAGGAAGCATCGAAACCATGAGTGTCCACTGCTGACATCAACCATCTGTTTCCAGATAGCATTTAGAAAGTGCTGCAACCGATCACTTCTGCTCACTGATTTTGGGGGAAAAAAATGCCTGATATTTACATAACATAAGAATCCATCTTTAATCACATACATTGTCTTTAGTACAGGTTTATTTTGTTTCTTAATTCCTGCAAACCCCAAAGGATTTATTCTCAAGGGTCTCACGCCTCACTAAAGAATGAACTGGAAGGCAGCAACTTCCCCAAGCTCTCCAAGGAGGCGTGGCCAGCCCTGTGGGGGGTCACCAGTATTTCTGGTTCTCCTGTCTTTCCAGGGCCACAGAAGGACCTCATTTCTCCATTCCCTTGAAGTTAAGCATGGCATGGCCGTGTGACTTACTGTGGCTAATGAGATATCAGATGTGATGTGTGTCACTTCGGGGTGGAAGAGTTAGTTAAGAGTTAGTGCACAATTACACATGCCAACTTCCCCTGCTGCAGTGACCCCGGCAGCGCACGCTGGGATGACAGACTGGCTGTCAATTGGGTCCCAGAGCCACTCTGTCAAGCAGAATCTCCACTAAGTTTTGGAGGCTGTTGTTATAGCCTAACTTCACCCATCTCTAGCAGGAGAGGAGAATAGCTTGGTAGAGGAGGTTTACAAAGACAAAAGGTAAAAAACAAGAAGTCAAAGGCTGAACATTCTTAGACATTTTAAATCTCATGAGAAACCTGTGACTCTGAACCCCTGAAAAATCAGTGTCTAGGGTGTCTAGGTTTCTTTCTGAAATGGGCAAGAAAAGGTGAAAGTTGGAAAATTGGTCAAAATGAATTTATTCCTTCAGAAATAGATGACTACAAACGATCCATACTCCTTGGAGCTTAGTAAGAAATCTCCTAAGCCGAACATGAAATTAAGAGTGGGTCAAATCAACATAACAAATATCAATTGAGAGCTTATTCCTTGTATGACACTGTCTTAGACACTGCAGGAAATGCTTAGGCCCTTTCTTTCAAGGAACTTGCTATCTATATATATATATATATAGTTTATTATTTCTTTCTATTTTTTTTTTTTTTTTGAGACAGAGTCTCACTTTGTTGCACAGGCTAGAGTGAGTGCCGTGGCATCAGCCTAGCTCACAGCAACCTCAAACTCCTGGGCTCAAGCAATCCTTCTGCCTCAGCCTCCCGAGTAGCTGGGACTACAGGCATGCGCCACCATGCCCGGCTAATTTTATATATATATATATATTAGTTGGCCAATTAATTTCTTTCTATTTATAGTAGAGACGGGGTCTTGCTCTTGCTCAGGCTGGTTTCGAACTCCTGACCTCGAGCAATCCGCCCGCCTCGGCCTCCCAGAGTGCTAGGATTACAGGCTTGAGCCACCGCGCCCGGCCTATTTCTTTCTATTTTTAATAGAGACGGGGTCTCGCTATTGCTCAGGGTGGTTTTGAACTCCTGACCTTGAGCGATCCTCCCGCCTCAGCTTCCCAGAGTGCTAGGATTACAGGCGTGAGCCACCGCACCCGGCCTGGAACTTGCAATCTAATTAGTGAGCTCAACCTAAACATCAGGAAAGACTGTGTCATAAAATTTTTAAAGAAAACTTCAGATATCCATAAATGTGATACCACAAGGCAGTGCAATTAATGACCAAATTCACTGTATATAGAAATCCCTATGTATGTGTGGAGGGGACCCAGGCACCTCTGAACACTAGCCATAGTTTGTCCCCTGCTTCATCCTCACAGCTGCAGTTGATGTATTCCTGTCGGTGCCTTACAGCTGAGACAGGCTACAAGTGGGAGAGACAGAGGGGATGTTCAGGCTCTCAAGGAAAATAGCCGAAGAAGAAAAAGCTCTTCTAGTTCTTGGTGGCTCACTTGGAAGTAGCCAAAAGCAAACAAGCTGCCTCGTGGGGCCTGCCTTGTTTTGCCACATTCCTTCAGCGTAGCAGTGAAAGGACTAGAGGAAGGCAAAGGCCACAGCCAAGAAACTGCAGCATCTGGCAGCTATCTGGCCATCGTGTCTGCGCACCCCCTCACCCCGCTCCAGATGGCTTGGCTGTATCAGCCAGGGACGCTGCCAACTCATTGGGCAACAGGTGAGGAGCTCATGGCTGCATATGTCATGGCACCTAGAGACAGCATCTAGATATAGCACTTCAGAATCCGGCTTTGGATTCAAATGCAAGTTTGCGACCTTATGAGACTTGATTATAACAAGGAGACCAGTATCTAATCCAACCATTCTCCTCCCCCAGCCTGGCCCAAACCAAACGGTCCTGTACAACATCCATGATGTCATGGTTTAAAGGAAGGTTCTGTACCCCTTTCTCCAAGTGTCTGAAATCCTTGAAGATTGGATGCAAATTACCACCCTTAGTACTTCTCCAAGCTGCGTGACTGAGTTCTTGCAGAGAGGAAAAGAGGTTAAGAATTCATCTCTTTCTCCAGTCTGAGCAACCCACCAGGTTAGCAGTACATGGACACCAGCACATCCAGCATCACAGAGCCTTCCCTTGTATGGAGAAAGGGACAAAAGGTCAAAATCAGTGCCTACCACAACCACGGTCCTCCTGAAGGGAACAGCATGCCCATGGTTTAGGCTGGGAAGCAGCCCTGGGCAGGTCTTTACTCAAGATGACTCAACAGATGCCAAGCACAGTCTGGCTCATCCCCTGGCAGGTGGCCTAGCCTCCAAAGCTCTGTCCACATAGAGACAATGCAATTAACTGAGCCAATGACTCTTTCTCCCCTGCTCCGTCCCCCCTCCCTCCCTCTTTCCCTGAAAATTGACCAGAAAATACAAGGAAGACAGTCGTTGAGTTGTTAGTGGGACCAGAAGCTGAAAAGATGCACATAGAAAGCCATGTAGGAAAGCTATGGGACACAGGGCCTGAGGGGTCAAAGTCAATCCTAAGCTGAAGAAAGGAGCTAATGAGATGGGCACAGAGTCAAACCAAGGCTAAGTTGGCAACACCAGTTGTGTGGGTGCAGAGTCCAAGCCCCTACCATGGAGAGGATGGGGGCAGGAAGTCCCATGGCTGAGCTATGCTACACCTCAGACCACTGCTGAGTCCTGGACACAGGTTTGCAGGAGAGTCCTGTCTCTGTGTCCTGCCAATAAACCCCATCAGCAAAGTCGCCTCAGTGAATCCCAGCTCTTGCCCTCAAACTTCCCAACGTACATGAAGAGGACCAAGTTCCACAGGTACCTGGCTGCTGTCCAGGCTGGGCCAGCCCTGATGCTGCCTCACCCATGTCACCAGATGCTTTTCATACCAGGCATTTGACACCTACCACGTCGGGTTGTATTGTTCCTTATTTGTGCAGGGCTTGATGCTGTCTGAACAGCTATTTTTTTCTTTAGAATATTTTTAGCATGAGATTTTTTTTGGGGGGGTGGTGCTGGGAGAATGGTTGGGGACAGTTCTCTGACTGTCCTAGGTGGAGACTGCATCACATTCTCTGTGCTGTGTTAAGTGCCTCAAAAACATACACGCTCAAAAAACAATTGTCAACAATGCCATCTTAATCCTACCTTCCTGTGTTTATAAAAGACAAGTACAGGGAATTGAAAATGAGGTCTCAGGGGATCCCTGGCAATTGAAACTCTTCCTTCCTCCCTCAGAGAGCGAACCAGGGAACACATAACTGTACCCATGTGGTCTTCACAGAAAGATATCACATGGGGCAGTATGTCTCTCTCCAGGGAGCAAAAAGAAGAAGAAGAAGAAAAACACCTTTGCAAATCCATTTAAAACAATCCATGCAGCTGTTTCCCGAACTCTCCAGAAGAACTGAAATGCAAAATGCTACATCTTCCCTCCATCACCTCCCCCCCCCCGCCTCCGCCCTCCAAACTGGCTTTCAGGTGACGCAATGGAGAGACCTCTGCAGAGAGCGCTCATCTGGAGGGATGCGGGCGGCCAGCAGAGCGTGCGGTGCTGCCACCTCTTGGATGCTCGCCGCCAAAGCAAGTCTCTGTCCCAGAAAGGATGTATTTCAGTGATATTATGAAATGTTAACGGGCAATCTGTTCTGAAATAATTGCTCAGTGTGTTGGCCTCCTTTTCCGTTTTAGAATTTCAAAGGCATTGCAGGCCGAAAGCAGTGCCAGCCTGTTAGTGGTACCTACACTGATTAAATCTAGCCCATCACAACCACAGCTACACAAAAGCTCTTTTTCCCAATTAATGAAATGCGATTAATGGTATCATTGAACAACTCCTGCCACTTCAATTTAGAGCTATTTAGAGCTTCAATTTAGAACTGTGTGCATATTTTAGGATATGCATTTTTTCTAGCTGACACGATTAACAGCACCTAATTTCTGGGATACGCCCAAGTTTCAGTAGGGGGGAAAAAAAAAGAATGTTTACCAGAAACATACACAATAATGACAGCCTCCTTCCCCTTCCTTTCACACACACACACAGAGAGAGAGAGAGAGAGAGAGAGAGAGAGAGAGAGAGAGAGAGAGAGAGAGAGAGAGAGAGGCAGGGAGGTGGAGAGAGGCTCACACACGTGCAACCCAGTTCGGTTCCATTTATCCAACAGTCACAATGTCTTTCTCCCCTGTGGAAAACCCGCTACGTTCATGTTGGAAATATCTAGGGTGCTCTGATGTAGGACACAAATTCCAAGGCCTTTATTGCATGATGGTCCTTTTGAAATATTTATATTGATCGGCCCAGTTCCTGAGAGGAAATAGGTTGTTTCTCTTATTCTCACAGGTATAGGTCACTGGAGCAGTCGGGTTGTCATTTTTTTAATCTTTGCATTTCCCTAAGGATAGTGAGAGGATGATTTAAAAGGCAACATTAGCTGCTTTAGGCTAGATTTTCAAAGCTACACCAGGGGAGTTAAAAGCACAAATCCTGTTATTGTTACAGGATTAATGCACAGAAGTCCCAGAATACCACTTTGGAAATGTAGCCAAGGAATATTATATTAATGTACTGTATGTTATTTTTAGACTCAGATATAGCCCAATTATCAGCTGGTGTATCAAAAATGAGACAAGACAGATAGCTGTCTTTAATCCAAAATTCTAATGAGATTTTTGGTGTTTGTGTTTTCTCACCACTTACAAATCTGGATATTTGGAGGAAAAAAGTAAAAGATAGAAACTACAGCAGCTACCTCCTACCTGCTCTGTTGCTATAGAGGCCGCTACTCAGATGCTGGCTTTACAGAATATTTCAGCACAGTTCTCCCCTCCCCCACCCAGGGAGGCAGGGATTGGGGGGATTGAGTCTGGGGACCTCTTGACCATGCCACAAAAAGCTACAGACCAACCACAGCACACCCCTGACAGCAAGATAGCAAGTCAGGGTTCTTCCCTTTGGTCATTTCTGTTTCTGTTTTTACACACCTCAGATTGTTGTTCAAAAATAACCATCTGCAAAAGGTCTTCCAGTTGGAGTAACTTTGCTTCCAAGCTGCCCTGTGGGCATCAACCAGCATTTATTGATTCTCTAGATCCCTGCCGTTGGGTTTTATTAAACTGGGCTTGTCTTTCCTTTTTGGCCTCTGAGTAATTGCATAGATGAGAGATGAGCAAGTCGCTGTCTCTGGGCTACATCTAGTCTGTTAGATGACAGCCCCCCGGAAGAGCTCCTGCCTTTCCATGAGTCAGGAAATATTCTACAGGAGCTCTTCTCACTGACTTTCAAAATCCCAGCAGATCTTCCCTTTTCTTCAAAGGTATTGTATCATTCTAAAAAGGACAGGCATGTTCGCACAGAGCTATTTCTGTGTGGGGGGAGGTGTGGGGGTGTATCCCCACTGCAACACACTCTGGGGTTTCCCTGCGTCAGTGAGCACGGTTTCCCTTGAAACTCACCCTGTCTTTGGCCATCAAGGACTCACAGACCCCAGAGCCCTCTCAGCAGACAGAACTGAACCCTTTTGAATCACCAGCGGCCACAAGCTCTGACCTTGCTTTGCCGAGCAGTTGTGAGGCGGATTGGGTAAGTAACGTGGTAAGAAGCACGTAGCACAGTACTTGGTGACTTGTAGTCTTCCCTGAGTTAAGCAAGCAGCATTTTAAAAGTTCATCTTTTATATCTATGTGTATTTTTAAATTTACAAAATTGTTTTGTACACGATCTCACCAGCAATACAATGATGAGCTTTGCTAATGCCTGTGGCAGGTACTCAATATGTTTCATGTGGAGCTACCACAAGTTGCATTGTCAGCAACCCCCTATGTAGATCGTACATAGAGGGTGGCTACAAACAGGACTGGAATGAAATTCTCCTTTCGGTTTCTGGTGCACTGTTTATACCATAACCATTATTCATCTGTATTTCTTCATCTCTGAATTGGAAGCGATTGGATCCATGACACTAAAAAACCATAAGAATACTCCCAGCTATATATTTTAAAATTGTAAAAATAGATTAATAACTCTTACAAGAATTTTCATATTCTTATAATAATATACAAGACATAATTCTTATATCTAATGAATATCTACTACTGCAATGATACAAGGTACTATAATATATATATTTTATGAACAGTTCGTCCTTCAAGGAATACTCATTTTTAAGAACTAGTATAGCCGGCGTGGTGGCTCACGCCTGTAATCCTAGCACTCTGGGAGGCCGAGGCGGGCGGATTGCTCGAGGTCAGGAGTTCGAAACCAGCCTGAGCAAGACCCCGTCTCTACTAAAAAAAATAAAATAAAAAGAAATTAATTGACCAACTAAAAAATATATATACAAAAAATTAGCCGGGCATGGTAGTGCATGCCTGTAGTCCCAACTACTTGGGAGGCTGAGGCAGGAGGATCACTTGAGCCCAGGAGTTTGAGGTTACTGTGAGGTAGGCTGATGCCACAGCACTCACTCTAGCCTGGGCAACAAAGTGAGACTCTGCCTCAAAAAAAAAAAAAAAAAAAAAAAGAACTAGTAGAATGCTTATATACATCTATATTTTAAGAATAAAATCTTACCAGCACCTAGCACAGTAGCACACCTAATATCTTGTCATTCCACATATGCATGGAATAAATACATAAATGAATGAACACTATGAATCACTAAAGATGAATTGCAGTGTCTATAGGTACAAGTAGAAGAGTATGAGAACTTGTTGCCCCATATGTAAAATGGGAGGACCAATGCTGCACTGGAGGATGATTGGAAGGATAAGGTGAGACACTGAATGTGAAGGAGTGTAGTGAGCAGCCTTCTGAAAGGGCTCCCAATGATCCTCGCCTCCTGGTTTTCATGCCCTGTGTCATCTCTTGCCCTTAAGTGTGAACTGGTGGTGTGCTTCTACTAATAGAGTATGGCCCAGGTGATGGAATGTCATTTCTGTGATTAGGTTATAAAAGACTGTGACTTCTGTCATGCTGGGTGCTCTCTCTTGTCCCCTTCCCTGTGAGGTGCTCACAGGGCAAGGGACTGAGGGAGACCTCCGACCAGCAACTTGTGAGGAACTAGGGCCTTAGTCCAATAGCCCACGAGGAACTGAATCATACACACAAAAAAATCTCATAATTGAAAGCAAATTCTCCCCTAGTCAAGCCTTGAGATATGACCACAGCCCCAGGTGACATCTGAAGACAGACCCTGAAGCAAAGAACCCAGTCAAGCTACACCAGGGCTCTTGACCCACAGAAACTGGAACATATAAATGTCATTTTAAGGTCCTGAGTTTTGAATAATTTGTTACTCAGCAGTGAGTAACTGATACGAGGACCTATTACAGCATGGGCATTTTAAAGTTTACAATATATAGAAGCCATATTATTTTATAGTGGGGTTATAAATTATAGTGGGCTTATCTATAAGACCGGAGTTCTTAAAGCTAGCAAAGAGAACCCTTCAGAGTTTCCCCTACTAAGGAGAAGAGGCAACCAGTTAGCCTGTGGAAGGGAATGACTGGGACCAATTCTGCCAGCAACCTCCTCTGCTAATAGCAGGGGCTAAGCCTGTCTTGCAACTAGCACTAAACTGCAGTGATGAAGAAACGTCTTCAATTACACAACTGGTGGGCAAAGATGCAGTTAAATTCATCACTGTTGAGCAGGGGTTGAAATGGCAGTGGTCTCCTGGAACTACTTCTGTAAAACACTGGGACACATGGTTGTTTAGTGTGAACCCTGGCCTCACAGAAATTAAATGATTCTCCCAGCAGTCCTATTTTGAACTGTTCTCATTGCCTGCTGTAGACAGTTGGCTCTTAATCCATTTTATAGAAGCACTTTCTGTTCCTTGGATAAAAGGAAGTACATAAATTTCAAGTGCCATATTACCATACATGCATGGTTCTGTTTGGGCACAAGCACGTTGTTCTTGTCATAAATTCTGACTCAGAATGGGAGCTCAGGATTTACCATCTCACTCTTTATAGTTACAAGATCGACTAAACTGATTACAAGAAGAAATATGTAAGCTTTGAAACTGTTCACACCAGTGATGTGGTTCAGTAGCTTGTAAAAGTGGCAAATAACAGCAAGCCAAAAGAAGGATATTTCAGGAAAGACAGAGCTCTTAAAAACACAGGGTTGGTCGTGTTCATAACCCAGGAGCTGTTTCTCTTTGGAGTCTGGGATACTCTTTCTACTGCTCATTGCTGACCGGTGGTCCTTGGAATAAATGGCTTTTACTCTCCTGTAAGCTCTTCCTCTATCACATCACAGCGTCTGGGACCTCCCTCAGAGGGACTTCGCCCCAGTAAGTGAGAGGCAGTCAAGCCAAGAGAACGGACTTTTTTCAAATCTCCTAAGTCTTCAGCTACAGATGTGTGTATGTTGTGTGTATGTGTGTTTGTGTGTGTATGTGTGTGAATATGTTGGTTTGGTTTGGTTGTTTTAGCCAGTCATGGGGGATTTAGAGCCCCATGACATGTCTATGGCCATACCACCCTGAACGCGCCCAATCTCATCTGATCTCGGAAGCTAAGCTGGGTTGGGCCTGGTTACTACTTGGATTTGAGAGCCCCATGACAGGGTCCTTTCTGTCCTTGCCTAGTACTTGAGACAGGATAGTGTGGCCATTAAAATGGAAGTCTATGTAGGAAGATCAGAAGGATGTGAACCCCAGCCTCACTATTTACTATCTTTGAGAACTTGAACAAATTATTTGAATTTTCTAAGCCTCAGTTTCCTCACATGAAACAGAAATATTACCTTCCTCACAAGGTTGAGATGAAGATTAAACATGATAATCTATATAAAGCACTTAGCCTTGCGCCCAACACACAGTAAATACAATGTAAATGCTAATGTTTATAGTATTATTGTTTTTTATGTAATCTTCCTTTCATGTGTCAAACTGTTAGCTCTCTGAGGACAAAGAATGTTGAGATTTTAGCTATGAATTTTTACATGGTTGGATATTTTTCAGTAATTTTTTATTGGGTTTACCTAGTCTGAAAAAACCCTGCCAAGCAGTCCTAGAAGACACCCTCTTCTTGTTCTGTCGACATTCCCTCCCTTGGTGATCTTATCCCCTCATGACTTTATATACCATGTGCATTCTGACAACTCCCAAATTTATATCTCCAGCCCAAATCCCTTCCTGGACTTCCAAGTCTGGTCTCCAACTGCCTACTTGACATCTTCATTAGGACTCTAATGACTATCTCAAACTCCACTCATCCATTGTGGATAGTTGATTACACACCCACAGGTTACACATCAGTTTGTGGTATCTCCATTCATTCCAGGTGCTCAGACCAAAACCTCAGAGTCATTCCTGCATCCTATCTTTCTTTCATAACCCATATCCAATTCGCCAGAAAGTACTATTGGTTCTATCTTCAAAATATATCCAGAATCTGAGCACTTCCCACAAGTGCCATGCCACCTCCCTGATCTAAGTCATCATCCCTCACCTCCAACAGTTTTAACCACAAAATAATAGTTGTAATCACATAACCTGTTAAGAATAAGTCCCATTACTCCAAAGATGGCTCCAACATGTATTTTCCAAAACCAAGAACACTGTCCTACATAACCAGCATACAACTCTTCAAATCAGGAAATCCACATTGATACACCTCCACCTAACCCCATTTAACTTTCACTCATTGTCCCCAAAATGTCACTTTTTCCTCTGTGGTCCGGGATTTTTTCAAGAATATGTCACATTTAGCTACCATTTCTCTTTAGCGTCCTTTCATCTGGAATAATTCAGGTCCTCGGTCTTTCTCATCTTTTGTGTACTCGACACTCTGTAGGATGTGTTACAGTCTGTAAGATGACCCCAACGTGGAGCCTCTGATGTCTCCTCGTGATCAGATCCAGTCAACTCATTCATGGTGAGAATTCCACAGAAACAACGCCATGCTGTTGTCTGCGTCACGTCAGAAGTTGCACAATGTCAACCCATCCCACCTTGGTCTCCTGGTCATCGTCAATGTCTGCCAGCTTTCTCCACTTAAATTCACCATTTTCCCTTGTTATTGATTAATATTTCATGAGGAGGTATTCCTAGATATGTCAAAAATACCCTGTTCCTTATTAAACCTTCACCTGCCAGCCTTAGCATCCATCATCTGTCAGTTTTCATTGATGTTTTTAGCTAAAATCAGCCATATCTATAAAGGTTGCCAAATGCTGATTCACTATTTCCATTGCTCCTTCTAACATTTATTAGTTGGTATTCTACAGTAAAGACAAGTTTTTTTTCTTTTCATTTGTTCATTCATTTATATCAGTATGGACTCATGGATTCCTATTTTATTCAATGGGTTGTAATCCATTCTCATTTTTATGCTAAAATTGTCCCTGATTTGACCAGTGAGAGGCCCTGTGTCCTTCTGAAATGTCTCCATCATTCACTGAGCCTTTTCTTGTTTTCCAGAACAAGATGTTTCAAGCTCATCTTATACTTCCCAAGTCCCCCACCATTCCCCGCCCCGCCAACCTAGAATTAACCATTGGCTATTTCTCCAAGGAGTCCTGGTTTCTGCTAGTGAAGGATAGCATTTAGACACCAGTGTCTGGGGGCTCATTGTACTCATTGTTACTCAGGTATCATTGATTCTAATTCCCTCAGTGGACACAGCTAGAAGATAATGTGTTCATACATACATGGACACAAAAACTTACATATCATAATTAGATAGACAGATAGATAATCATTAGTTCATACTGATCCTTCCAATTCCAATCCAACACTTCAGTGTTCCTTCTAGGTTTCCCCATTTCTGTGTTCATAAATTCTCTCTCCAGCAGTGGGAAACTTGGCTTCCATTATTCTTATTATATTACTATTAACATATATGCACAATTAATTTACGGATTTGTTCAATATGATCAACTCCCCACCATGCTGGCTGTCTCTTCCACCTACCACCCCCTGTGTCCCCCAGGACCCTCAGCTGATGGCCCCCCAGCCTGATACTCTCTCACCATCGCCCACACCTCTGTGTGGCCTGCCAAGCTCCCTTTCTGCCTCAGTTGCCAGGCTGTATGCTCCATAAGTAAGGGAACAGGAAGGAGAAGGGATGGCAATATCACCTCTGCCCCTACAGTTTATCCTCACCCAGGACTCAAGAGTGATTCTGATACAAGGTTAAGTCCAGTCATACCCTGCCTCTGCTCAAAACCCTCCGTGACTCTCCCTCTCACTCAGAGTAAAACCCAAAGCATCGACAGTGGTCTACAAGGTCCAGCATGACCTGGGACTTGTTACCTCGCTGACTTTGTCCCCTACCGTTTTCCCCCTCGCTCTCTCCACTTGGGCCACACCATCCTTGCTATTCCCCAAAACATGCCCACCATGCTCCCACCTTAGGGCTTTCCACTCGCTTCTCCCTGCCTAGACCACTTCTCCCCGTATAGCAGCATGGCTAACTACCCTGCCTCTTTCAAGTCTCTGCTCAAGTGTCACCCCAATGAGGCTTACCCTAACTACCCTTTTAAAAAGTTCAATCCTTCCATATACACATGATCCTCCCTTTCCAGCTCTATATTTTTCATTGCATTGCCATTTTCCAACATGCTATATAACTTATTAAGGCATTATGTTTATCATTTATTATCTGTCCCCCTCAGCCCCTCCCCCTCATTAAAATGAAAGGTCCTTGGAGGCAGGGATTGTTTTTCACTCATCACCTCAAGCCCCCAGAAGAGTGTCGGTCACATAGTAGAAACTCAATAGATAATTGTTGCATAAATGAATTAATATGAGCATGATTATCTCCATTATACTTATGAGAAAACTGAGTCTCAGAGAATCCAAAATAATTGTTTAGCTCACAGAGGTTAAAATAACTTGCCCAAGGTCATATAGCTATTCAGTCATTCTTGAAATTCTATCCCAAAGTTGTTTAATTTCTAAACCATTTGATATTTTAATAAATACTGATTAACTTGATCAACTAATTAATTCAGAATGGGCACCTCTAAAGTGCCTTAGAGCCAAAGAACATCCTAAGAACTATGACAAGATGACTTACTGTGTATTAGATATTGATATTTCCTCAAAAAGAAAAACTTAGTTTTGCCACACATCAAGGAGCACTTCTCAAGAAAGAGCTTCTTGAGAAGTTGGCAATATCTGAGAGTCACTGAAATCTTCATCATAATTTATTCTATACTTTCTAATTCTACTTGCTTTACTGGGTCAGGTCAAAGCCTTTGCCTGTTAATGAAGCACTTCCTTAAGGATAAATGACTTCCATCTTCCCCATAAATAAAATCCCTAAGTAAATAAGTTTTGCACACAAAGATGTTCATTATGGCATTGTTTATTATAGCAAAATATTAAAAGCAACCAAAATGCCTGCCATATGGGAATGGTTAAGTAAACTATGGGATATGCTCTTGTCAGCCATTGGATTTATATTTGTGGCCTTCCAACCAAACTCAATGTCAGATCCACTTAGATTAAACTATAATAACAGATAAAATTTATTGAGTACTTACTATTTAGGTCATTAAATATGAAATGTCAGATTTCAAATCAAAAGTTTAGTTCATTATATCTCAAACAAGAAGTAGTACAATTAATCAAAGCATGCACCTAAACTATTGGCACAGTTTTGCCATCTTAATGGCGACTTGTTTATGCCAGCAGCAAAGAAGACTGGAGAATGAGTGGAGATGAAATTGCAAAAGGCATTTTCCACAGCTTGTTGAGAATTGCATATTTTTCCTTGCAAGAAGTGGTAGTCAGTTGGTACAAGGTCTGGTGAATATGCTGGATGACAGAGAGCTTCTATAGCTTGAGCAGTGTTGTTTGTGTTACATGTGGTCGAGCATTTTCTTGCAAGAAGATTGGCCCATCTCTATTGACCAATCTTGGTTGCTTAATTGCAAGCATCCTCATCATTTCATCCGGTTGGTTGCAGTAGACATCCTTTGTCATCGATTGACCAGATTCCATGGAAGCTGTAGTGGATAATATCAGTGCTGGACCACCAGACAGACATCATTAGTTGTTTTGTTTTTTTTTTTTTTTTTACAAATATTCGGCTTTGGACTGTGTTTTGGCACTTCATCTTTATCCAACCATTGTGCCACATGCTTGCGATTGTCAAAAAGAATCCATTTTTCATCACGTAACGGTGTAGAAATGGTTCACCTTTACATCGTGACAGCCAAGAAAGGCAAGCTTCAAAACAATTTCTCTTCTGATGCTTGTTTAATTCATGGGGAACCCATCTATCCAGCTTCTTTACCTTGCCGGTTTGTTTCCAATGGTCCAGTATTGTTGGAATAGTAACATCAAACATTGCTGCTAATTCACGCATAGGTTGAGATGGATTCGCTTCCACTACAGCTTTCAGCACATCATTATCCACGTTGGTCTCAGGTTGCACTGCAGCTCATTGTCAAGATTAATATCACCAGAGTGGAACTTCTCAAGCCATCGGCACACTGTGCATTCATTAGCTACATCCTTCCCAAACATTTCGTTGATATTTTGAGCTGCCTGCACTGCCTTGGTTCCATGATGGAACTCATATTCAAAAATAACATGAATTTTTGACTTATCCACAGTTTCACAAAATTGCTCTAACGAAAACTTTTGAAAGATAATCACAAGCCAAATAGTGTGTTTGAAAGAATGAAGATGTACCTTCACGGTACAAATAAAATAAGAAGTGTCCAAGTAAAATGTCAGAGATATCGACTGTCAAACTTGGCATTTAAGGAAATTGGACATTTCATACTTAATAATGTAATATGTGCCAGATACTGTTTCGAAAAGTTGTATGTATTATTTCTTTTAACTCTCACAAGAACTCTATGAAACAGGGTCTGTTGTTAACATTGTTTTGCAGATGAGGAATCTGGAGCTCAGGAAGACTAAGAGTCGGGGGAGTCGACCACAAAGGGAAGTGGCTGTCCGGTCACACTACACAGCTAGAGACAGAGACACCTGGGCTCTCACTCTGCTTTCCTCCCCTTTATCAGTCTGGGTCCAACCAGGAGAAGAAGACACATAGTGACCTGAGCAGGAACGTTTAATATAAAGAGCTACGAACTACAACAGGATATTGGAGTAACAAGGAACTGGCTACTAGGAAGTAGAGAGAACACTAAAGAACAAGGGAACATTTGCTAGAAATCTAAACATCAAAAAAAAAAAAAAGAATAAGGGAACAAGAAGCGGCACTGCCCCCGGGCTGAGAGACAGAGCCCAAGGAAGGACACCCACCCTCTCCCCAGCCCCAGAGCTCGAATGCAGACCTCACTGGAGAGGGTGCAGCCCTGGCGCAGTGAATGGCTGAGAAACTGCTGTGGTGTCATGCTGACAAAACTCGCTGGAAACCTGCTCTCTGGAGCCTGCTGGAAATCCACTCTTTAGGGTGTCAGGAAAACTGTTCACAGGGAGATGCCCCACTGGAGCATTCCACCACGAAATCATCCAAGGAGAGGGGAACGCGGAAGCTGCCGGCCACCGGTGCTGCTGGCTGCCATGCCCGGCAGGAGCCACGTGCTGGAGAAGCCACAAGCACGAGGAGCCTGCCTGGGAATCGGGGCAGACTGGGAAGCAAAACCTTTCCCCGTGCCATGTCTCTCGCGCGCCCTCTACTGCCAAAGTTAGCATGGTGCTGTCTGGCAAAGAAGAATGTTTAAAGGGCCCATCTCCACTTTCTCAGAGCAAGCAATGAAGAGTGAACTTGTAGCTGCAAGACAATAAATTGATACCTGACACCCCTCAAGACAAAAATGTCAATTATTCTTTGCTGAGTTTGGTTCCAGAAAAGTTCAAATTATCGTCAATAAAAGTGGGGAGTTTGTTAGTGTAAATTCTAACCTAAAGGATCCCAAAGGGTGCTCAAGGGTTGTGGAGCTTTCCAGATGCAGAGACCCACTAGGAAGAGTGTCAGCTGCAGCCCTGCACCTCACTAGGATCGGCACAGAGCAAGAGAAGCAGTGCTGAGACGCACTACATCTGCTCCCACCCTCTGAGGACAACTTGCTGTCCACTAGATTTTATAATCTTGCCTAATTTGGGAATAGAATCTAAGCTTACTCTATGTGTATGTTGTTGTCTCTTCCATCAAGCTAGGTCTTACCTGAAATGATCCAGCACCTCATGGAATGGTATGCAAGCATCAAACATGTTATTCAAAAAGAATTCATGGTGAAATGGAATAATGCTTATGTTATCATCGTAAGGGAAAAAATAGGGTGCAATATTGTAACATGTAAAGCAAGCAACATTACATAGAAATAAACATCAGAAGGAAATACCCACACTGTATTAATATTTAAGTGGAATCAGAGTAATTTTTTTCTTCCTTCCTTTATTTTTCTATATTTTAAAAATTTACTATAGTAAACTTTGGGACAATTTATCTAACAATAACAACAGCAAATAGATAGATGATAGATAGATAGATAGATAGATAGATAGATAGATAGATAGATAGATACAGATACATAAGTCTTAAACTAAGCCAAGATCTGGGATCCAGAGTTTGATAAATAGAGTTCTCTATAGTGTATCTGAACTAGTTCTCTATAGTTTACCTAAGCAAACATGACAGGGACCCCAAAGCAGTTTGACCAACTGAGATTAGATATTCTACCCCAGATGAAATAGGAAAGGGTAATATATTTACAAAAGAAAATGAATTCCATTTGCTAACCCTCTAGAATTATTGAAACCCATACACATCTGAGTAGGATATAAGAGAAAATCAAATATAGAAAAATTATCCAGACATAGTGGCACACACCTGTAGCCCAGCGACTTGTGAGGCTGAGGTAAGAGCGTCACGTAAGCCCAGGAGTTTGAGGCTGCAGTGAGTTATGATGACACCACTGCACTCTAGCCTCAGCAACAGAGCAAAAACCCTGTCTCAAAAGAAAAGAAAGAATTAAGCAAAGATCAGAATTCAGCCACATCTAAGCAAAACCAGAAGGATATGAAATATCAGCAACTTTCATCTTTAAGAACAAGACAGGCCATTCACCTTATAGTTCTAATAGCAGTTTGGGGACTCCTCTAAACCAAACACTCAATTTAGGCCTGTATTTCCTGGAAATTTTTATTTAAGTTTCCCAATATAAAGCAGTAATATGCCCCCACTCCCGTCCAAACCATGTCTCCTGTTAATATTAAAGGCTCTGCAATTCCAAACTCTAGGGCATCCTCATAATTTCTATGCAAAAACTGTGGTAGCCACATCTCTCTTCCAATCTCATAATAACGGGTAAGAAATCAAGAATAAAAGAAATGCATAAAACAAAAGGAATTCAAATAACAAATAGTAAGAATGATTGAATATGCATCAGACTGTTCATTATCTGTGCACTCTTGCTCAGTACATCCTTCCTTAGGAGCAGATGATCTGAACAGACCATCTGAGCGAAACCTGCTGGAAGACGGTGGATAACTTCATGACACAGAAGGACCCCTTCCAGTTCTGGGACTCCATGATCCATCTGAGATCTGGTGCACAAAGAACATGTTAGAAAGAAGCATTTTATCTGTAACAGAATAAAAAGATGAAGGAAAGCTGAGGCTGTGAAGGAACAGGAATACTTAGCTCATCTCAGTTTGCCAAGGAATGCGCTGGTTTTAGCACTGAAAGTTCCACATCCCAGGGAAACTCCATTGTCATGGGCAAACCAGAACGATTGGTCATCCTACTACTTGGATATGACAAAGAGTAGCATTTTGGGGTTCCCTTGCAAATGAAAAGCTTTAATTAACTAAGCTTCATGAACCTTTAAACTAGTGACACTAATTTCTGCCTCTACACCCAACTCCATTTAATGTGCTCCGTTTAAGCACGTTCTCATTATCACCCACACAGGGGCTGGATTCTGGGTCCTTCAGATTGGAGACTAGGAGATGCTGTGCTGTGTATGGTTAAATCCTGGGTTGTGCTGGAAATGTTTGAGAAAGAAGCTGCTTCTTCCCTTTATTAGCTATAAAATGACAAAAACCTCCAAGAGAAAAAGACCCCCTTCTTTGGTGGGTTTTCTAACTATACAAGAAATAGAATCCCCAAATCCTAATAAACTCAGAGGCCCCATTTTTGATTAGTGCTCCCTTTGGGAAGCGTAATTCAACAACCTGAATTACTCAATAATCAATCCTATTATTTACTTGTTTCTTTTTAAAGGCAATAAGAGGGATCCAAATACATGATCTACATGATACTTTCTTCTTTTCCTTGTTTCCTATCATCCACTTCCCTCTCATGTTTTCCTGTCTCTTTCTACCACTCTCTGTGATCCCCAGAAAATGTGCCCCATTCCTACCCTGAGTGGTTTTCTTTCCTTCTCCTTCCTCTATTCTCAGCATATTAGCTTCTCTCCCATAATGACAGAGCTCCTTTTCATAAAGAGGTGGAAAGAGGGGAGAAATTGGGTTGGTAATTATAGGATTCTCTTTGGCAAGCTATGAAAGATAAGAATCTAAGGATATCCTGTGTTAATTACGTTTGTTCCATAGTCCTCCTAATATTGGTAAATGTCTGACAAAGATATTCATGGCATGTTGTTGCTGAAAAGAACCATACAATGCATGAGTCCAATCCCCTAATTTTTACAAATGAGAATACCAACAGAGACATTAAATAACTTATCCAAGGTCACAAAGTATCCTTTCCATTGCTGTATAATATATGACTTTAAATTTTGTGACTTGTGGCTATCAAAAGAAGTAATTGTCAATGCCCTCTAGCCAGAAATATGCTTGTAGTTGAATAAGTTGGGTTTATTGCATGTTGCAGCAAGAACACACACAGTGAAGAACCGCGGGGTGTCTCAGTAAGAAATGTTAAAAAGGACTCATAGAATTGCAGTTCAGTTAGATGGTTTGGGGCAGGGTTTAAGGAAGTGGGCTTTGCTCTGGATTGGCTGCTATCAGGAAGCAGGGGGACTTCTGTGACTGAGTGTCTTAATAAATCTTACCTGGAAAGAGGCAAGAGTAGAGCCAGGCTAAAGAAGTAACAGGTAAAGAATGATCAGTCACTCATATTAACCAAAAATAAAGGGATGTTTGGTCATGTCTGTGGATTGGACAATGTCCATATTTTTCTGTGTTCAAACATGATTACACAATGATCTTACTTTTTTTCTTAATCCTTCATGGTCACAGAGTGGCCTTATCTGATGTTGATGTCCTGTGAAAATGCTTATTTCAATGGAGCTCCAAGATCCCTGTCTGCCAGTCCAGCCCCTGGATGTTGGGGAATGCTTTTTTCTCTCTCTCAGATAACAAAACTACCATCTATGGAGCACTTTTGCTGTCCCAGAAAAGTTTTAATCTTCGTCACCAACCTAGGAGGTAAGTACTATTATGAGTCCAATTTTGATACGAAGAAACCACGGCTTGACAAGGCTGGGAATTTTCCCAGGGTCCCACAGCTAGTAAATGGCAGAGCTGGGGCTCAGAGAGGGTGGGTCTTTCCCCAGGGTGTGTTCTCTGACCTGCTCTGCAGCACTGCCAGGTGTGACCTGGCAAATTAGGGTGGGGGCAGTTAATTCTTAAAGGTGTCGGACATTTTTGCAGTAGGGACAATGGAGAGAATGAAAGTATTCGGGAACTGCAGGCTGCAATGGATGATTGGATCATGAGACAAGCAGGATGGAAGAAGAGAAAATGTGGAAAAAACCAGCTGTGACATTGTGACCATAAAACCTTCCTTGGGAATAGGATAATAAAAGGAAGGATGACTTACTGTTCCTTAACTGAAAAATGACTTTTATGATTTAGAATATTATTTTAAACTTTACTCTGTGTTTTCAGTATGAATTTAAATCGACTGACAGGAGAAGGAGAAATCAGCAGCAACTCCCCTGGCATAGTTAAAGCACCTCGGTGTCGTCAAACGGTAAAGCAAAATTGTTCAGGGCTTTGTGATGGAAGCTGCAGGCACCTGGCAGTTCCAACGATTTAATCATAATGATTAGGGGAGGAATATGGTTATTAATAGCCCTATAAATGCATTCATTTTTCAGAATCACCTTCGGAGAGAAATGACAGAATGAAACTCAAATTAACAGACAAAGGCCCCCATTCCACTGCTCCCACACACTGCCAGCCCCTCCTGACTTCAGTGGGTATTCTGGGCACAGCGAAAGAACAGGAGCTGGATATTGATCTATTTCTAGTATCAGAAAGAATTCTTCCTTTAAATTCCAAGGCAGCCAAAATCATAACATTACAGCAGCCCCGTATCCTGTGTTCAGCTTAATAGATCCAAGCAGCAGTGCTGAGATACAAGGTAGACTCCTTCCTCGAACTGGGGAAAAACAGAGTTCCTTCAGATGTGGGGTGGGAGGTGCTGGGGAGGTGGTTTGATAAAAAGAAAGGAAAAATGGAAATGGAAAATGTTGCTCTTCAGCTATTGCAGCCCTTTCACTGATCTGTTTTTATCATCGTTCAGCGACTTATTGTGCCTCTACCATGTGACAGGCACTGTGCTAGGCTCTAGGAATAAAAAGTCAACTAAATTTGGGTCATTGCCTTCAAAAATTCTGTTTAGATTCTGTCTCTAATTTTACTTTGCACAACACCTTGGACAGTATTTAACAGATGTTTCCTGTCAATGGCAATTACAGTGATAATATCGATGATGATGGCAATGGAGAGCACAGCTGTCCACGAGTGTAAGTGGCAAATATGAAAGAGCCTACCCCAAAGAAACCTTCATTCATCCAAAAAGTTGATCCATGGTGGGCAACTATTTTGTGGTGCTGCTCTAGGCTCTGTGAGAAGTACAGAAAAGATTTGCACTCCCAGGAAGGCCTGGTGATCCTATAAGCTCATCCTGGTATGAGCAGAAATTCCCAGGCCATTCTTTGGTCCCTACAGACCTCAGAAATGACTGATAGACAATCAAGATTTGGCCTTGCTGCCTCAGTTTCCACCACACCTCTAAGGTGGGTTGAAAATTTGCCCAGGAAAGTAGCGTGGGACAAATAGCAACCAAGTTAAATAATCTCTACTCATTCTCTGGGCAATAGTACCAGGGAAAGCTCTCTACATCCCACCTTTTCAAGACCTTGCATTCAAGGCAGGGGTATTCCTGTGCTCCCAGGAGGACAGCATCACACGCAAGCCACCAGATTGTGCCTACTCATCTTCTCTAACACAAGGCCTTAAGAAAGATGTGTCTGTATGGGAAGTCACCTGACTGTGTCATTAACCGAAGCAACCAATTTCATTTCAAAGTGTCGGTGAGCGTTGTGTGGGTGGTGTTGCAGGGGTAAGTGATAAGAACATGAATAATTTACAGATATTTTCTAGGAGCAAACAGTGATCACCAGCTATGGGATGGATTCTTTGTAGATGCACATAGCTTCTTCTGTCCCAATAAAGACTGTGCCCTGTGGTCCTCTGGACCAGCCCATATCATCATCACCACCACCAACACCACCCCAGGCCACATCCTTGCAAAGACATCTGCTTTTCTAGCTTCCCAGCTAGTCCACCTCATGCAAACTTCCCAGCACCCTTAGCTAAGCCCTGAATTCTATACATCTGTTCCACTTTTTTCCATTCCAAAAGAGCACCATAGCTTCACATTTGCAATTGTGATCAGAGTTGAACCACAAAGACGAGGATGAATATGGATAAAGACACACTTTTATTTGCACAGCACATAGAAGGGATGGTCCTAGACTAAATCAGAGCATTCTTAAACCCTGTAATAAAGGAAAACAGATGGATCTTGATGGACAACTGGGATCAGAACTTCAAGAATCTCCTTAGTAATCAAAAATAGCCAATAAGAAAAGAAATTAATATTTACTGTGTACTTGTTATTAGCCTGGCCCTCTGTTAGGTGCTTAATATTATCTATTTATCTTCACATCATTCTAGCAAATTCAGCTTTATTTTTTAAAATATTTGTATGTTATAATGAGTTTTGCGTATATTTTCTCATAACTTAAAGTGTTACATCTCCTTTTTATTTCAAAATATTAAAGGTATAAAAATGTTTTTGATACATGGCTTGAGTCAGGGCTGTAATTGTGCCTATCACCCAAATGGTGTTCGTTATAACTGTTAGGTCGGCTTTTGCTCTTCCCCTCTTCCTCCTTTCCCCTGCTTGATTTCCTATGACTTTTCCTCCCTCTGTGTACTTGTGTGCTCATTAGTTAGTTCTAATTTATTAGAATGTACATATAGTGTTTGTTTTTCCATTCTTGAGATACTTTGCTTGGAATAATGGTCTCCAGTTCCTCCCAAACTGCTGCAAAAGGTGTTAATTCATCCTTTTTGTGGCTGAGTAGTACTCCATGGTATACATATACCACATTTGGTTAATCCACTCATGAACTGATGGACACTTGGGTTGATTCCACATCTTTGTGATTGTTAATTGTGCTGCAATAATCATTCGAGTGCAAGTGTCTTTTTGATAAAATGACTTCTTTTCATTTGGGTAGATACCTAGTAGTGGGATTGCTGGATCAAATGGTAGGTCTACTTTAAATTCATTGAGAAATCTCCATATTGTTTTCCATAGGGGTTGTACTAATTTTCAGTCCCACCAACAATATACAAGCATTCCTTTCTCTCTGCATCCATGTCAGCATTTATTGTTTTGGACTTTTTAACAAAAGCCATCCTAACAGAAATAAGGTGATATCTCATTGTGGTTTTAATTTGCATTTCCATGATGATTAGTGATGTTGAGCATTTTTTCATGATTGTCAGCCATTTTTCTATCTTCTTTTAGAAAACTTCTGTTCATGTTTTTGCCCGCTTTTTAATAGGGTTGTTTGTTTTTCCTTGCTTATTTGTTTGAGTTCTTTGTAGATTCTGGATATTAGCCCTTTATTGGATGTGTAGATTGTGAATATTTTCTCCCATTCTGTAGGTTGTCTATTTGATCTGTTGATTATTTCCTTCTACACAGGTAGAAGATTTTTAATTTAAACAAGTCTCATATATTTATTTTGTTGCTGCTATAATTGCCATTGGAGTCTTAATCATAAATTCTTTGCCTAGACTGGTGTCCAGAAGAGATTTTCCTACATTTTCTTTTAAGATTCTTATGGTTTCATGCCTTGCCTTTAAGTCTTTCATCCATCTTGAATTAATTTTTTTGAGTGGTGAGAGATAAGGGTCCTGTTTCATTCTTCTACATGTAGCAATCCAATTTTCCCCTCACCATTTATTGAATAGGGCTTCTCTTATTAATTGCTTTATCAAAGATCAGTTGGCTATAGGTAAATGGTTTTATATCTGGGTTCTCTATTCTGTTCCATTGGTCTGTGTCTATATTTTTATACCAATTCAATGCTGTTTTGGTTACCATAGACTTGTAATATAGGTTGCAGTCTGGTAATGTGATTCCTCCAGCTTTGTTCTTTTTGCTTAGGATTGCTTTGGTGATTCAGGCTCTTTTCTGGTTCCAAATGAAACATAGAATTATTTTTTCTAGATCTGTGAAATATACTGTTGGTGTTTTGATGGGGGTTAAATTGAATCTATAAAGCACTATGGGTAGTATGGACATTTTAACAAGGTTGATTCTACCAATCCATGAACATGATATGTTTCTCCATTTGTTTGTGTTATCTGAAGCTTTTTCCTTAGTATTTTGTAGTTCTCCCTGTAGATATCTTTCACCTTCTTGGTTAAGTATATGCCTAAGTATTTTATTTTCTTTATGGCTATTGTGAATTTTATTGTCAGTGGTATTGAGATTCAAATTTTTGACAGTTGTTGGTGTATAGAAATGCTACTGATTTGTGTAAGTTGATTTTATATCCTGAGACTTTTTTGAACTTATCTGTCACTTCCTTGAGTTTCTTGGTGCAGTCTCTGGGGGTTTTCTAGATATAAGATCATACCATTAGCAAACAGCAATAGTTTGACCTCCTCTTTCCTGATTTGGATACCCTGGATTTATTTCTCTTGCCTGATTGCTCTAGCTAGGACTTCCAGCTCTATGTTGAATATAAGTGGTGATGGAGGAACCCTTGTCTTGTTCCAGATCTTAGTAGTAATGCTTTTCAACTTTTCCCCATTCATTACAATGTTGGCAATGAGTTTGTTATATATGGCTTTTATAATTTTGAGATATGTTCCTTCTATGCCTAGTTTAGTGAGAGTTTTTATCATGAAAGGGTGCTGGATTTTGTCAAATGCTTTTTCTGCATCTACTGATATGATCATATGGTCTTTGTTTTTGCTTCTGCTTATGTGGTGAATCACATTTATTGATTTACAAAATTCAGTATTATTTTACTCAATAAATTTTGCAAAACATTCCAGAAGCTCAAAAAAGGTAAATAACTTGCCCAAGGTCACCCAACTAGTAAATAAAAGAACTGAGCTTGAAGCCCAAATCTGCCCAATGCCTCAGCTTTTCACTATAAAGAAGGATCCTGGCAGTGAAAGACCCTCCCTTAGGATCATAGTCAATAAAGTCATTAAGTCATACTTACCTCTTCTATAAACCTGACACAAAAGCAAATATATTCTAACCCCTTGGATTATCTAAATACATTTGTGATTTTCATTAAAGCAAAATAGCAATTATGTACTCGAAATATTTATAAAATAAGTCAACTACATTTGAGAGAAAATGTAAAAGCATTGCAATTAAACAGATCTGCACACACTGCAGGGTGTTTTTCTAACAAAAGGAGTTAGGAATAATGCTGCTAATAAAAACAATGATGATCTTGTTTAAATGTTCTAATAACTCATTTAGCACTGTTCGGAGTGGAACTGTATATTAGTAATTTCAAATAAAGTCTTTGATGAAAGATTAAATATATCTTCTGCTCATTCTCCTCTGCAAAGCTAGCGATTCAAGTGGGCTAATTTGTTCCCTTTCTTTTAGTAAAATGTTTTAAGTGATCTATAAATGTTTTTCTCCTTCTATTCATATTGTAAGAGGAACCAAGTGAATAATAATGAATAAGAATGAGGAGTAATACTGATGCATTGGAAAGTAATGGGTGCCCCCACCGTCACTAACACACGCATGCGCACACACATGCGCGCACACACACACATACTTTGAATTCTCATTTGGGCTTTTAATAAGAAATAGGCAGATCTCATATTTCAGAATAAATATTCATTCAGGAAACTACATTAAATAGGAACAAACTTAAAACAATTTTCTTGTCACCTTTGAAAAAATTATTACACTAATTAATAGAGAACAGGGTTTTTTCCCCTGTTTAAAGGACAATATTGGATATAGACACCTTTGGCTGCAGAGTTGCACTGAAAGTCCCCAATGCAATGTCCATAATACTTATCACACTTCCTACAGGTAATTCACTGCCTCCTGAGCACCTCTCGGCCTCTTGAGAAATGAGACAATATCTTATTCCTTCTTATTACCTCAGTTCCTAGTATCAGGCATTCAATAAATATCTTTGCATACAATGAATGAATCTACCAACCAACATTCAGTCTGAAGTAATTTCTATATTAATGCTCATATTTCTGATGTTTTCTTCTTCAAGTATGACCTGCCAAATACCCTAATTTCAAAAAGGCTGGTCAAGTCTTATTTCTGTAACCCACAAAGCCAATTATGACCTGAAACTTGTTGGTGCAGGCCCAGAGAAATGAGTACCAAGGCATATCACATGTTCCCTATTGAGAGAAGTCAAGCCTATCAGAGCCAAGCCTCTGTTCTCCAGCCAGTCCCTTTCCAGTCCAGGGACTGCAAAATTCCTGAGGAGAAAAACTACAATGAACAAAAGCGCAAGGATCCCATGTGATCTACATGCTCCAAGTAAAGGTGAAATAAAAACCTGAGTTCCTCAAATAGATGTAAACCCACTTAGAAGGCATAGCATTATCCACAAAAAAGGTACCAAGGAAATCTGCACAGAAGATACATCTCCCTCACTGGATAATCAAACCAACTAAAGACCACAGCCCTTTAGAACAAATAGGTTCTTTGGTGGTGGCATTAGGAGTGTAAATTTAGGCTGTCTCCTGATAAAAGAGACTGATTTATTTCAAATGGTTTTGGGGACAAATAAATCAGGTGTTTTCTCCTATCTCCAGGTTAAGAACCTCTCTACTTCCTAAGCCTACTGTTTCAGGCCTTACCTCCACCTCTTTCCACCTCCCACCCATTTCCCCTGTAACCAGCCTAAGTCCTGACCACAACTCTGATACTCACCCCTGCACCTTCTTCTAAGTCAGGCCAGGGTCCTGGTCCATTTTAGGTCTAGACACCTGGTCCCTGGAGCTCAGGCCAAGAAAGAACACATCACTGGGCTGGGCACAGTGGCTCCTGCCTGTAATCCTAGCACTCTGAGAGGAATATTTGAGCTCAGGAGTTTGAGACCAGCCTGAGCAAGAGTGAGACCCCATCTCTACTAAATATAGAAAAATTAGCCAGGCATGGTGGCACATGCCTGTAGTCCCAGCTACTTGGGAGGCTGAGGCAAGAGGATCATTTGAGCCCAGGAGTTTCAGGTTGCAGTGAGCTATGATGATGCCTCTGTACTCTACCTAGAATGACAGAGTAAGAGTCTGTCTCAAAAAAAAAAAAAAAAAAAAAAGGAACACATCCCTGAGGACAGGGTTGAGAAAAGGTAACATGTGAGTGATTCATGAGCAGAACAGAAATAGAAAATATTTGATATTTCCTCCAGGAGCTTATATACCTGTGCACACCCAGGTTGGCACTTTTACAAGCTTCACTATAGTTTTATACTTTAGCTTGAAATGGTTCTGCATGTTGGATAGAAGTGGAAGAAGGGACAATGATGGGCTGTCACATCAGCCTCAAATACTCTCTCTCTCTCTTTCTCTCTTACACACACACACACACTTTGTTTGGAAACGAGTGATCATGTGATTTAAGCCTTTTCTAAAACTTGTCAGTCTCCTTCAGCATTTTCTCGTTAGGCACCTGTGATCCTAATACTATACGAGGTCAACCTCAACCCACCATTTCAAAATAAACCTTTAATTTAGGGGTGATTGAGTATCCTTTGTTTTAACCCACTGAGGATAGATTAAAATGAAATAGCTTTATATTATATTATAGCAAGTGGGATTTAGGTTACTTACAGAAAGTTCCGATGATGAGAACTTGTGCTAACAGCATGTTTGAGTGGAAGGGAAATAGATTCCAAATCTGAGGAGCTGGGCTGGCTTTATCACATATTAGCGGTGACCTTAATTATGCTATTTGGCCTCTTGGCTTCAAAGATGTTAATGATGTCTACTTTAAGCTGGACAGTACTATAAAGATGTTTGTTTCATTTTTATTCTTTACAATTTACCTATTAACATATTACATATTTGAATGCATTAAGCATTTCATAATAAATTAAAAATATCAATACTAAATATGTCCAACAGTTCATTTATTTATATATGTTAACATTTTAAATAAATAAATATTTGTGTGTATCTTTTTTAAAGATAAAATCTATTAAAGTGCTAATAAAAAATGAATTCAAGCTGTTGTAAGATTTAAATAAGATAATATAGGAAAAGTACTTTGTGGCAAAAAGTATTTAAAAATAGTGTTATTATTTTCATGCTGTGAATCCAGCTAGATAAAAAACCAAACCCAAATTTCTCATTATTGACACACGATTGCCCTGAGCCTTCCATTCACCAGGAAGGGACTGAGGACTGGGATGAGGGATGTTTAAAGTTGTGTTTACACAAGATAAATAAGGAAGGTAAGGGCACCCCTGAGGAACATGGCATAGTGCCAATAGAAGGTAGAAGATGGTAACAGGAGTCAGCAACATTCTCTTCCATCAAAGGTGGCCTCAAGTGTAGGAGGCCAGGCAAAAATAGCAGGAGGAAAATAAGCAGCTTGGGTGAGAAGATAGCAAAATATCATGGAGCAACTTTAACTCAAAACTCTAGCCAGACCCACTTATAATACAAAGTAATAAAAGGACTCCTAGGTTTGACCACAGACCATCATCATTAACCTTTGAGGAACCACAATCTGTAGAAGAAAGGCCAGAATACTGCCCCAATTTTCAAAGAGGGGCTCTCTCCAGAAATGATGATCCACTGAGCTTGATATAAATCCTCTGAAAATCCTACAATGGATCATTTTAAATGACTTTTGAGAATAAGTATGTTATAGAACAGAGTATAACTATCTACCTTGGCATCGTGAAAGCAAAATTAAAGCTAAGGGAAGATAGAAGACATAGGAAGTGTTTTTAAAAAGTGGTAAGATGGATGGGAATATCAATATCCTCATCCCACAAAGTAGACGGTCGAGAGATTATGTCCATAGTTGACTGAACAAGAAACAGAGATTTAAGTAAATTATTTTGAGTTACAAATTACCCATCAGAAGAACTAAAAATAGTAATATAATTATATTACAAAGAAAAAGAGGTGTAGAATTCTCGTTGGCCATAGCAGGACACCAAGATCACGAGTCTACAGTGGTTGGATCAAGAACTCATAGTAAGCATGTTTTTAGAGTTATGGGTGTTACTGCCAAAAGAATTAAAAGCAGAAATGGTTAAAAGTGAGGACTTCTGAGAAGGAAGGGGTAAGACATATGGGACATATGAGGACTTCTGAGAAGGAGAGGTAGGAGTAATGATTCTTTTCAATACAAGCCCTTCCATACAATGTGATTTTCTAACCCATGTTCATGGATTAAACTTTTAAAAATAATAATTTTTAAAAATGATACATGAGTCGTTCAGAAAAATCTGCTGTTAATCTCAGGACCCACAGAAGGTCACCAAGAACAAGTCATACTACACTGTCCTGGATAAGATGGTAGCTATAATAGGTAGAAATGGATCTTATTTCTCTCTTTCCGCCTCACACAGTACCCAGAATATAAGATGCATCCAACAACTATCTCTTGAATGAATGAGTGAATGAATGACATCTCAATTTCAGCCTTGAGTCTTGAATGAAGTCTTTGATTGTACGATGAAGGATTGTACAATGTGGGTGGAGGAGGGTACCGTGGGGTGACGTGTTTGGATGTGCCTGAGTCTTTCCAGTCCAAGAGCTCCAGAGTTAGACATCGGCTGAAATTCTAGATCTCTCCCAGTGATCAGCAGCAGCCTCTGAATCACTGTTACCAAAACCTGCCAGCGAACACGCTCAGCACTGGGCCCTGGAACTTCGCCTTCACTGTGCCCAGATGCGACTCTAGCTCCACAAAAGAGTATCCAGGCACTGAGGGGTAATTGTCCCTCTGTACACGTTAGGATGTATTTAACCATCCGACCTCCAAAGGAGGCTTGGAGAAAGTCTTTTAAGCTGCATGAAAACATTATTTTGTGTTGAGCTTGCTTTTACATACTGTGGCTCCCTGTTTGTAATTTAGTAATTAATCTGGCTTTGAGTTTTTTTGCTACCAAAACATCTCGAAGGTAGATTTCCATAGCTGAAATGGACCACTCAGACAGTTAAGAGATAAAACACTGCATCCAAATTCACAGCACAGTGAATTAATTTTCTGGGTCTAGCTGGCTCTCGAATATATAACTTTGCTTAAGAAAATCCCCCAACATCTGGTTCTTCTTTCCTGAGGACAAGCACGGGGGAGGAAATTATGCCATCTGTCCTGAAAGTAACTAATTCGTTCCTCTAAATGCCAGGTGAAACCACAATTTTACTAGTCACAGAAGAAAGCTTTAGATACAATTGATGAAATAACCTTAAACATACCTTTGTTTGATATAGGACAATGTGTTCGCTTTTAACTTGAGATTTTTCTTCCACCAAAATATAACACCTTCCATTTGAATATAATATGCTAGTATATGCTTGAAAGAAAATTTAAGGCCTTTGAGTCCCCATGGAGGAAGTCATTTTCGAAATGAGTTTTGAGAGACGGACAAGATTTCACCAGGTAGAGTCTGGAATGGAAAATCATCCCAGGAAAAAAAAAAATAATGTGGAGGCTTAAAAAATAAATAAATGTAATTTCTGACAGCTCTGTCAGCTCTGTAGCTTCTGAAGTAAAATTAAGTTACCACAAATGCCTCAGCTCGAGCAGCTCAAACAGCTCTTCCCTGTCCTGAGCCTCCCCTGCCATCTTCCCACCCGCTCTCCCTCCCTGCTGCCCGCCCACCCGCTCCGGGAAACAAACATACCACGTCAACCTGGAAAACTTTGAGCCCAGCTTGACAGGAGCAAAGCTGAATAGCTCTTTAAAGCCAGAAAGCTCTGCCATTTGAGTTTTAATGTCATTTAATGATAAACGATCCTTTCCCAACAGTTTGCCACTGTTGTTAAACAGGGGTCTTAACAAGGCCCTCCCACCTGCACTCTACCTTTGTAATTAGTACGTTTGGTCTCGGTGCATATATTTCATGGGTGACTCACATATATGCTAAGCGATAGGTAACCAAATTACGAGGCTATAAATATATCAACTGCTGCCTGGAAAAAAGCCTGAGTGGTTTATGAAGTCAGCAATATTCTGACAACCGATCCTTACAACAGAGCTTAGTTTTCTTCCCCTCCCTCCCCTTCCCCACTTAGGTAATTTGATATTATATATGTCTCCAATTATAAATCACAAGTGAATTATTGGGGAAAGGTAACTGGAGCCTGGAAGATTTTAATTATAGCAACCTTTTCTTATTCATAAGAAGTCTTAGCTGGACAATCTCCAAATCATCTACATCTACCCAGAACATTTGGAAACAGACAAGAACTCTTGGTGTGTAAAGCAAATCTGGCCATGCACCAATTGACTTGTTCTCTTGGTATCATCATTGTGTTTTTATCTGTCCAAGTGGGCGCTGGTTGCTAAATCCTGGAAAGAAATACTTCGGGTGGGATTTCCCAAAGTGTGATTTCACATGTCAAAAGGACCCAAATTGACGAGAATCATTATTATAATGAAGACAACTAACACTGAGTGGAAATTTACACTCAACACTTTCCCAGTTTCTACCTTCTCGTTTATCCTCCACAAGAACAACAGAGCTATTTTTATTTAATTTTTAGAAACCGTCCTTCTCCTGCCTAAAAACTTCTGTTAGATGATGAAGACTAGGCATTAAATCTTAACTCCTCCTGTATCATTATTTGTCATGTAGTTCAGTCTCCTCCTTGAGAGCAAGAACCTATCTTAGTAGCCCAAGCATCCAGCACAGAGCCCAACACAAAGTTGGTGCTTATCAAACGTTTGTGCTGAGCTACACGCCAAACCTCATTAAACCAGAGATCTGACCTTGTGTGAATGTTGTTTACAACATAAAATCTAAACTCCTCAGTGCGACATTGGGGACTTTTCACAATCTGACTCTGATCTTCCCTTCTGGCATCATGCCCTGCCCTTCACCCAAGTGCCGGATCTATGCTCAGCTTCTCCCAGATCAGGGCAACAGTTTGCACTCCTCCTAGGCACACTGACTAGGCCAGAATAGGCATCCAATTAAGTATTTATGAAGTGAATGATCTCACTTAATAAGAGCTGAATCTTGAGGCAATACCCATAAAGGTCAGAAGCAGAGATAAGAGTGAGTTGTGGAACGCAGAGAGGAAAAGCCAGGACAGAAAGCCGTTGTAACAGAATGGGAGAGGAATTTTAGGCTTGACTGTTTCTAAAGGCTAGAGCATGGCTATGGGTAATGCCCACCTATTTGGGGCATAAGGGGGAAAGGAATGGATTTTGCCCTGAGAGATAAAGAATTAGAAAGTCAGTCCCAAGCTTATTCTAACACCTAGAACAGAACTAGTTTCACAAACGTATACATAGTTCCTGATGAAGTAAGTTATTTTATTGATGAAGGTGAGTCACCACTGTCCCATCCTCCATGTTTGTCATCACTGATGTCACAAAGCTCAGTCTCGGCTGAGCCTGTATCACCAGAGAGAACAAGGAATGTGGAGGAATCTGTGTTGGTCGGGGCAACAGCAGCCTCTGCACACCCAGGCCCCCTGCGCTGCTGCAATGGCCGGGGCTGCCAAGACAGGTCCGAAAGCTACTGCTCCGCCAGTAGGGGCCAGCGCTGCAGGACCTCCGGGAGATTTACAGGTAAATGAGATACCGAGAAACCTCACCTCCTGAGGGTGGATGTGATCATCAGAAGTCAGTATTTGTGGAGAGTTTTACAGGTGATTCTTCAGGCCTTACCATAGCAACCTCAACAAGGAAACAGAAGCCTAAGTGGCCAAATGATTTGCTGGAAACATGTGGCAGATCAGTAGGATGAAGGTGCTTCCCTCCATCAATTTGGTGCTTCATCCTCCAAACCATATTGTTTCTCCTTTTAAACATGTCTCTGCTCTATGGATGAAAAAAATTTCTTAGAAACATGGAATGATGCACTTGCTGGTTGAAGAATGTCTCCATTTCTCTGGATTGCCTCCTCTTAAATCTTTTCTTGGAAAAGCTATAATGGACCCCTATTTATGGCTAAGTAGAACTGGCCCAATGAGATCAGCTGCTCCAAGGAATTGTCTTCGCTTATAACACAGACTCTGCTGTAGTACAGCAATTCTCTCCTGTGGAGAAAGTAGAATCAAGACCAAAAGAAGAGCTAGATGCAAAAATCCAGTCTGAGTTTCCTTTAAAGCAAATTGCATTTCTCTGTCTAGATGTATCCAAGAATTTTAGGATTATAAATTTTTTTAGCTAAATGATGAAACTGAGGCCCAGAGAAATAACGTGACTGGTCTGAGATAACAAAGCAAACTGTTAGCAGAGCTCTGATTGAAACGGAGTCCTGTGGCCAACATTGCAAGAGGAAGCAGAGTGCAGTGAGGTCTCCAAAGCCAGGCTCCTGGCCTACCTCCTTGCTCTGCAGCTTGCCAGCTATGTGACTTTGCATAGGTTTCTTAAAGTCCAGACTCCGTTTTCACATTTGTAAAAAAGTGGTGATTGATGCTCCCATGGGGTTATTGTAGGGTTTAAATTGAGTGACTATGTGCTCAGTGCTTACAACAGTGCCCGGAATTTAGAAAGCAATTATTATTAGCCTCATTTTGACTTAGCATCCTTTCCAAACTTTCCAAACAGCATACCAAAAACTGAATGCAAAAGGAGGGGAAACATCGTGAGTTGGAAAACAAGTTCCGCATATAAAGCCTTTGCCCATCCAGTTTCCATCATACCTCGTGATCCTTTAATGCAGGCTACAGTATCTTTTCCTGTGTCTCGTTTTTTGCCAACTAGACCGAAACACTTCTTTTCTTAACTTTTTAAAATTATGATCCTAGGATGCCTCTTCTCAGCGACAGCATTACTGGTCAGGCCAGGCTCTACAAAATTCTCTTCCACCTGGAGTAATGAGGATTCTCCAAAGAAGCACCACAGTTCCTCTCCTTCACCTCCCCAAGCCTGGGCCCAGCAGGGCATGACGAAACTCGAGTTCAGTTGCACGCCCTGATCCTGCGTTGGGCATGGAAGGGAAACAGAGGGCTGTTCTGAGTGACTGCAGACAAATGAGGGCGTGTGGAGCCTGAGAAGGCACACGCACGAACAAACAAGGTCTTAGAAGGAGACTTCTAGTTCCTGCAGCAACCTCAGGAAGGAAGTGTCTGGGTGTTTCTAACATTGTGCATTGGGGAGTTGGGGTGGAGCTGGCATAAATTCGAGAAATGCTAAAGAGTAATTGAAAGAACTAGGAGGAGATCGGGAGGCAAAATGAACAAAATGCCTGATATGTCCACACGCCAGCGAGGAGGTGAGGTGTGAGGAGAAGTCTGTCACAGTAGCCAATAAACCATGAGGGCCAAATGTTTGGCTTGAATAACTCAGAATCTGCTCCCTGCCTGCAGCAGAGCTTGGCAGTGAGTCACCAAATCCAGCAACAGAATTTCTTTTTCAGGAGCCACAGACAGTGCATTTACATACACACACACACACACACACACACACACACACACACAGTCTCTTGTAGATAATACTCTTTATCAGCAAGGAGAAAAATATGGCATTTATTATATTTCCAAAACCATGCATATCATTGAAAATTATCTGGACCTATTTGCCAACAAATCAAAAGATTTTCTTAAAGCATCATTTTGAAAATTCTACTAAGAGAAATGCCACATGTCTTCTGACAATTTCATCCATCTCCTCCTTTTGTTAAAAGTGAAACAAAAACATAAGGATATAACCAAAACATTAGTAGCGGCTCTATCTGGGTTGTGAGGTTACAAAGCAATTTCTCCTTTTCTTTTCTTTTTGTTGCTTATTTGTATTTTCTAATTAGTTTTCAATTAGCATTTATTGTTGTCTAATATTTAAAATGATATAAATGAAAGATAAAAGGAGTGTGAGCAAAAGCACAGGATGTCCAGGGAGCAACCTTGTTGTTTTATGTTGTTCACTCAAGTGACACCTCATTGAACCAACAAGCACCAACTATAAGATTCTTGAGAAAGGGCAAGACCACTAGAGAAGGGCAAAAGGGATTAAGAACACAGGGGAATCACAGAGATGATTTCACAGTCTTTCAGAAATGCTAAAACCTACACAGTGACTGTGCTGAGCAAAATGTCACACCGAGGAGGCTCTGTGGGACACGGTGACTCTTAGGCGTTTGAGCAGCAGAAGTCCCCACACAACTGCAGGTCCCAGGTAGGCCCCTCGCAATTCAGTTGGAAATTTCCTTTTTGCAAAGGTTTTCCCAGTTTTCTCACTGCACATGAGCTTAAGTGCTAATTAATTGGGTGTGGATAGAGGAGAAGTCTGCGTAATTGAAGCTACTGCTCTCTGATAATGTCACTTTTCAAACTGAAGCCCATTTGGTTCTAGTATCAGCCAGACTACAACAGATCTGTGCATTCCAGCGTCTCTCCTGCCCCACTGTCGGGAAAATAGCCTTGAAAGACCATTGGAGAGTCTCGCTTTGGCATCAAGTAACGTCTTCCCCACCTCCACCCAGTGCCCTTGATAGTGAGGAAACCACAACATCAGAAACCCTGAGGCTTCCTTTTAAAAATGTGGTTATTGCTCAACCAACCTTCTCAGGGTTGGCTCCACCCATTCAATTCAGAATCATCAGTTCCCACAAGTGACAAGCACTTCACACACACTGGAGATCACACCAGCTGCAGCTGTCACCTTGCAGGGTTTTCAGTGTGCCAGAGTTGACCAGCAACCACGTGCCGTCAGTCATTGCAACACACGTGTCAAAGCTCAGGCATGCCCCCAAGGCAGCTGGAGGTCGCCCGGAAGAAGCTGGAATTCAGGCAAGAGGAGGCTGGTCCCTGAGGAAAGATGGCGGTTGGGTTGGGACACCACAGCCCAGCAGGCAGTGTCTGAAGTGAAAAAGGCCATCAGAGCTCACTTCAGGTGTCATATCTTGAGGGGTCCAGTGCCATGAACAGGTGGGAGACAACAGTTGGGCATATGTAAAGGTTTACCTGTGACCAGCCCCCAGCCTGCATCTCATTTCCAGTAGCTACATCTCTGAGTCATCTACCTGGTATCCAAGGTCACCTACACCCCTCACTTTCTCCACAGGGTTGGTAGTTACACTCCTCAGCCCAGCCCTGAAGTGGGGATCCTGTCCCCAGCTCAACTGGCAGCCCCTGTGTTACACGTCAGCCTTTGTCCTGCATCTCAGCTTCTCCCCCAGAGTCCCACATTACCGCTCCATTACATACGGCCACAGGGAGAGGAAGGGCATCTGACTCATGCTTGAGCCCCAAGCTGTGTGACCTTGGGCAAGTGACTCCTGTCAGTTTTCTCATCCATAAAATGGGAGCAATGAGAGTTTCTTCGCCTTAGGTTTGTTGTGTGGATGAAGTGAGATGATGAATGCAAAGTGGAGTGCCTGCCCCATGGTAGGTGCTCAATAAATTTTAGCAATGCTGATGGAAAGGGATCAGGAAAACATGAGGGAAGATGGTTCTTCTCAACACTGGCCACATGCCTGGGTCCCGACCACACCACAGTGGTCCTCACCTAGGGCTGATTGTGCGGTTGTGTTAACTGAGAGGGGCAGGCCAACAACTAACCTCTAGCTGGGGGAGGCCAGGGACACTGCCAACCACCCCACAATGCACAGCACCCTCCCCCCACAAGGATCACCCCATCCAAAATGTCAGTAGTGCTGAGGTTGAGAGACCCTGCCTGCCGGTAGCAGCCTCCCCTGACCTCCTTCAGCCCCTGCTGTCAATGTGGCCCCTCGCTGTGGTGGCTGCAGGGCGGTCTCTAAACCTGACCCCTTCCAGAAATGGCCCGTCCCACTGTCTCCTGAGCTCCTGAGTCCCCAACTGTGGGATTATTTGTCAAACAGCCACCAGGTTTCATTGCCTGACCCGAGTCCATCACAGCAGGGGACAGATAGAATGGCCAGGCCTTCCCTCTGACCAGGGGCAGGCGAGAAACTGCTTCCTGCAGGGCCGTGGCCAAAAGCCACGCGAAAACAAGCTCAGCAGCCAGTCGAGCGTTCCACCCAAACTGGCTCTTCACCAGGCCCAGCCCGTGAGTCACCGCCACATGCTGCCGCCTCTCACTGCGACCTTTCTTTATCCCTTCATTAGCCATAAATCTTCAGGAGCAAAACAGCAGAGAACAGGCTGGGAAGGCCCTGGCAGAATATCACGCCAGGCAAATGCCCAAATCAAAATTCAGAGTTAAATACCCGAGTCCTGAATGAATGCCAATCACGGCACAGCAAGGCTCCCCTGAGCCATCCCCGCAAACCAGAGAAGTGGACACACGGAGGCCCCGCTCTCGACATAATTTAAACCACGTGGCAGCACTGGAGCCTCCTCTCCAGGAGAAGAAACAGATGTGTTTAGCAATGCCCAGATGGCTGGGGACAAATTGAAGAACGTGTGCGATGTTTGCCCATAATTCACGCTTGCACCAAACCACATTGTCCCCCTAAAGAAATCTTTCTGGTGTCCCTGACTCCTCTTACATCAAATGGAATTAATATTAAGTCTTCCGTGCAGTGTTGTGAGAAACAATTAACACGGGTTATTATTAAGTAGTGCTTTGGCTCAAAATGAAGCAAAACTGGTTTTTGCTTCTGCCTTTTCAGAAGCAAACCATCAAGCTGGGGGAAAGGCCAGCGGCTGGGGCAGCTGCCTTCTGCAGGGGAATTTTCCTCCTCCCAGTCTCGCTAGGGTTGTCTTTCTCAGAGTGTAGTATTCTGAGCGCCTGCGTCGGAAACACCTGCAGAGCCTGGACTCGAGCAGTGTCTAGGCCGCGCCGACTGGAATTTCTGTGGATGAGGCTTTGGAAGGTGCCCTTTGAACTAGTTCCCTGCTTGAGTTGACACCCACTAAAGTCTGAGAACCTTGTGACAGTGAATAAACCCTGGGGACAGCCCAGCAGTCAGAAGAAAGACGGGGTCCTTAGTCTGCTTCTTTCCTCTGCTGTCGTCACCCCATCTTATGCAAGTGACGCTCCCGGACAGGACGGATCCAGAATGACTCATCTGAGCTAAGCTGTCCACCCTCACACTTAGGTTTGTCATACTGACGGCAGCAAATTGCCATTCGTCTTTCCTGGTTTTGCAATTTTGCTCAACATTCTTACAGTTAAAAAGGACTGAGTGTTTCTGTCGTACAGTTGGATGCCTACTGCGCTGAGCAAACTCCAATCTCTGCACTTGTTACCAGGGAACTCATCAGAAACAAACAGGCCTGCCCCTAAATCAGTCCATCTCTCCTCCCCTCACCCTCTATGATTTTTTGAGTATTTAGTATGTGTTTCAAATGTTCACATACCTTGTTCTTGCAAACGGCCTTATGGGCATTTAACTCCATTTCACAGATGAGGGGACTGAGCCACCAACAGGCCATGTAAGTAAGTAACAGGCCTAGGCTCCCGGACTCCAAACCCAGTGCTCTTAACGGCTAACCTACACTGCCTCCTGCTGTCTCTAGGAAATTATGGTATAATTCTAAGCAGCTACCAACTGAGATGGGTGCCAGTGTTCAAAACCCTCCAGCCATACCATTAGCAGGCACATACATGCATCCAACCGAAGAGGGATTGTTCTACAATTACGGCACCATTCAGTTGCAGCAGTTACATGGTGACTTGATGTTAACTTCACGAACTTCTGAGACAGTAACAGCAGCTAACATTTGGCAAGCACTTATGGCTGCAAAGAATTGTTCTAAGAGTGCTTTAAGTATTGTTTAATCCGCCCAACTGCCCATTGAGGTGGGTAATACCGTTGTTCTCTCTTCACAGCTGGGAAAGCGGCAACACAGAAACGTTTGCTCAGGTGTCTGAGGTCACATGGCTGGCAAATCACTAGGCTGGGAAATAGACCCAAATAATAAGGCTGCAAAGCGACTGCCTTAACTAACCCCCCCTCCGTGTATTCCGGTGTTAAGGCAATGATTGCCACATCGATGCACACAATGAGGGGAGGGGGACACACTCTTCCTAAAGATCTTTCTAGCACCCTAGAGAACTCACACTGTTTTGAACCATAGTTCAAAGTTTCTGAAATGCCCATAAAATGCTGAGCATGGTGGAAGATGGAAGTTCTGAAAGGTGTGTGGGATTCTGTCACACACAGAGTCTCAGGAAGAGTTCAGGTCTGCAATGTGCTTTCCCCTAAGGGCAGGGAGGAGCTTTGGTGTGATTATTACAATCTAATTTAAGCTGAAGCCAGGCCAGAGGGGGGAAAAAAAATTGAAAATAAACTCTCCACTAAAGCTGTCAGCCCGACTGTGGCCTCCAACTGTTTTAGTCACTAAAACCATATATTTAATGGTCACTTTTATAACAAACACTAAGAAAGAAATACAAAGCTCTAAATAAGAGTTTATTTCTAAAAAATGGAAAGAAATGTGTTGGAAGACTGGGGAAGGCTCCTGAAAGACGGTGCCACCATGCTGCTCTTCCTGGCAGTGACAGCGATGCAACCATCAAGCAAAACCTCCGGTTGGGTAGTCCGATGACCTCGCCCCTACTTGCAGGGAATCCCTCTGGAGTGTGCAGAGTCCAAGCCGTTCCCAACATCAGCGACAGCAACTTCTTTCCACTCAGCCTGGACCTAGAGTGTCCACATTCAGATGTCAGAATAATCATCTTTCCTATCTAGGATATATTTTTACATGGCGTTATTGCCACAGGAAGCAAGCGTCGGGTGGCCCAAGTGAAAGTCTCTCATAAAACTCATTAACCAATCAGAGCGTTTATCTGTCAAGCCCCATCCATGGATGCAGTTTGTCTCTGACTATGTATGACATCTTTTAAATTCTTCGGCTCAGAAGAACATTCCAGGAATGCCACTATGGTCTGTCACTAATTGCAGAACCAAAAGACCAAATGCTAAGACCATATTTGACCAGAAGATGTTTTCTACTATTTACGTGGTAATGTGATCAAACTAAAATCTGGTAAATAAAACCCCAGCAAATGAGCAAACTCCTCATGCTTAAACCTGAGCCACAGGGTTCCCTTCTCCCTGACTCTCCCAGGTCAAGGACACCACTCCCTGTACTGGGTCCCCACTGCATCCTCTTTAGATCTCAATGATGGTGCTGAACATGTTGTGCTCCAATTACCCTTTTTTGCAAATCTATCTGCCTTACTATATATACTATAGCTCCTGGAGAGCAGGGGCAGGGCTTTATCAACTTAATGTCCTCAGCACTTAGCAAAACTGGCAAATGGTAGGCATTCAATAAATACTCACTGAATAAAAGAATGAGATCTAAAATGAGGAGGGGGACCCATCATTTCAATCCAAAATGATCATATCAATTAACCTGTGGTACCAGGTCAATCATCCTGTGGCTCCATCATCTGACTTGGCCTATCTCTGGTTCTGGTTTTCTTTAACTGTGATCTTTACACCACTTGACCAGGGATGCTAAAGTTGATGTATTAATAACACATACTAAGCCTATAGGCTTGCAATCAGTTGACATACTATTTACTGAATTTCTCAGAGCAAGAAAATAACTAGTACATGGAAGCTTCCTAGGAAAATTGAGTGTAATGAATCTAAGACTGGTTCCTTCTTCCTTCCTCCACCCGGAGGGAGGACAAGTCTGTGTGGTCACTCTCACACAGTCCACAGGAAGCCAAGCGTAGGATGGGTCATTTGCTCTCCACCATTGTCCCCCAACTCTGCACGAATACCTTCAGCCCTATCCAATACAAGGGCATTGTGACTCTACTTCCAGGTTGCAGATGGCATAAAGCCCCTCATCCTGGGGCAAGGGAAGCTTGGAAAGAGGCAGGACCAGAAGGACAAGGCTCTGTAACCTTTGCCCCAACATGCCTCTTGAAAGCCCACAGCCTGTGTGTGTCTTCCCGAGGTTAAGCCACATTCCAGAGTTCTCTCCTCTTCTACCACATAACATTAATCACCCTTTATTTCCTAGATGACAGAGAAGATTTATTAACATGTGAGGATTCCCCAAACCACCCACAAGCAGAAGAATTGTCTTTGTCTGCCTAGTTCATAAATCTTTTATGATATAGAATTGGAGAATGAACTAGAAGTCCAGCGAGGTAGAAGAAAGCAGAGAGCTAACCAGAGAAGCTGGGTCAGTCCACATGATGAAGGGCTGGGAGCCCCATGGGGTACATCAAGTTGTCAGGAGATAATGTTGGGAAGTAGTGATTGAAAGAAAATTAGAAAGGAGAAAAAGCAAGATTTTATGATGTGTGGCTGGCAGATAAGAACAAGTTCCCCTTTAATGTGCTTTGAGAAAGTCGTGTAAAGATTGAAATCACTTTTAAATTATTTTTGGTCCAGGCTGGGCTTATTTATAGGGACTTCCATGCAGAGATCAGGCCATTTGGGCTGTCAGCTTGTTTTAGAGTTATGCCTACTATGACCTAATGCAGTAACACCTTCCCAGGCTGTGAAACTTGTCTATGGCGAGAATTACTTTACCACACCCTTTCTAATATAATCTTTGAGAGACAAACTTGAATCCACAGAGGGTGATTAGACTCATTTACAAGGAAGATATAAAACCAACTTTTATGTTATGTAGTTACTATTGGCCCAACAGTATGAAAACTGCTTTAGATGTATTTGCTCATTTATTTAGTAACAAATTTATTTTTTATTTTATCTTGTCTCATTTCAGAGACACTAAAAAGTGGCTTAATGGAATACTTAATAACATAAATAAAAAGTGAGAGCAATTTTTTAATGGCGAGTGTGTAAATGGAGCCATGTATGAAGCCAAAAATGCATGCCATAATGATATGCACTTTTGATTCTAGTGAACCATACACTTGGCTCTAAGCTTTCTAGCAGCTAATTAAGAGAAAGAAAATCACTCAGTGCAGTGGCTCAAGCCTGTAGTGCAGCTACCAGAAAGGCTGAGCCGGAAGGACCTCTTGAGCCCAGGAGTTCGATGCTATGGTGAGCTATGATTGCCCCGCTGCACTCTAGCCTGGGCAACAGAGCAAGACCCCATCTCCAAAAAAAGAAAAAGAGAAATAAAGAAAACCAGTCAGTTATACAAATCAACCAGTCTGTAAGATTAAAGCACAGCAAGAGACCTGAAACTATTGGTATGAAGACAAGATAAGAATTTCTTGGTATGAAGACAAGATAAGAATTTCTCCATTGGAAAGGAATGCTGCATGAGGGACCAAACAACTTCCTCTACAACATCGCTCAAGTTTCAAAAGCCATTTGTTATGCTGACATTGCATCTAAGCTTTGCAACTAACTAAAAGCAAGTCCGCATATAACCCTGCAAAGTAGATACTGTTCTCCAGTCTAGTTGATGAGGAAATTAAGATTCAAGGGGCTGACAAATGTGTCGCAGACACTCCCACTGTGGTGCACGGTCACCAGGTTCTATGCAGCACCATCTGGCCCCAAGGCTCAAACTCTTGGTACTGCCAACACTACTCCAGCGGTACCAGAACACAGAACAAAAGGACCCTCTTTACCAAAAGTTACTCTCCTCCAAAGTCGTCATGATGCACGCGTATTGTCTTCTCAACCTAGAAAACAGGTTTTCTCAGGAGGCAGTATTATAAGCCTCTCTTACATGAGAAAGGCTCTCCTCAACTTTAGGTGGTCACTGTTCTAGCATCCGTGTTCCTCACCATATTTGCCTGAGTATCACCAAGGTAGGTGGCACCCGGAGTACCAACCTGCAGAAGAGGCCAACCATGTGGGTAAAAACCGAGGTCTGGTTATGTTGCAGGCATCTTCCTAGGCCCAGCAGGTGAAGGCATCTCTGGAACATTTCCCTCTTCCTATAAGACTTGGTGATAGCAAGAGATGCTAATGTGTAGAGGACCAGGGAAGGGGCAGGGGGAGCAGGCTGGACAACAATGATGGGAGCTCAGGGGCAGGTCTAGGAAGCAGCCACTGGCCCATGGGCCCAAAAAGCCAGGAGAGCAAGACGAAGCAGCCCTGTGCAGGGCAGGAACAGCAGGACAGCCACACTCACGTCAGAACAGCAAGAGGACAGCTCTCCAGAGTCACATTCCCAGCCCCACCCCAGACCCAAATGAAAACCACAGGGTGAGAGACCCTAGATGATTCTGACAGGAATAAAACTTGAAAACCTCTGAGCTAGGACTAGAAGTAAAGATCAGTTCTTTAAACTCACAAATACTTATGAAGGACCATTTATGTGCCAGACTTTAAGCTAGCCCCGGGACAGAGGGCTGAGCACAAAGACGAGGCCTTGTCCTGAGAGCGTATGGATCAGCGGAGGAGACAGACATGAGACAAATGAGCCCAGAAATACACACATTGGTGCCTTTCTCTTGCCTAGAACCAGGTTTTTCGGCCCACAGGCGAATGTACTCATTTTCCCAGGGCCTAGGAAACTCTGTTTTACAAATACGAGGAGCTGCATTTCAAAAAGGCATAACCTGAAAGGAGGAAAGCACCCTCTTGTGGCCCTCTGGGTGGTGGCACCTGCAAGAACCCCCGGTTCTAAGCAAGAGGAAGGAGGCTGCTGCCGGCAGGTGGCCCCAGCCAGGAGACCCCAGGGTGGCCGGGAGCGGCAGCAGGCCCCGCTTTGTTTCCATTATGAACCTCTCTCCAGCGTCAAGCCAGTCACTTTAGGAGAAGACATTTTCCCTTGTGTCCCTTGCTAACTGGTTTTATTTCTGAACACCTGGACGCTTTGCTGTGGAGTCAAGTGACATGTCCTGCAGTCCAGGTATCGGCTGTGTCCACTTACACTCTCCCCCCAGCCCTAACACGCAGCAGGGCCTGGGGCAGGGGGGCTCTCAATAAACACGCGGTGAACAAATAAACAAACTGCACTATCCCAGCTAGCCCCACGTTGTCTGCTTCATAGGATCTTGGGAAGGCTGGACAAATAATCACGGTGGCTAAGTCCCTGAATTCTCCAAAAATAAATGATTTCTTAAAATATTTAAATATAATCTATGTCCCTCCTGAGAGTCTCTATGAAAAGAATAATATTCACAAGGGGTATACTTTGTGCTTGGAGCTCAGCCTGGTATGGCTTAATTTGCAGTAGAGTAACATGTAAATTTATGATAATAAATTATATTATTTAAATGAAATTATAAAAATAAGAGTAGTTCACTCACATTCAACTTTCATGAATGCTGACACCTCCTGAAGAACATGGAGGTCTGATTTGTATTCAGGCCTGAATGCCAGCGCGAGCCACGAGAGCTCGGGGACGGCTGGTTTGAAGTGTGTACACGGGAAGCCCAGTCAGATACCCGCATGGCATATTTAACATTTCCAGCACGTCTCCACTCAAGAAGCCGTGAGAAAATCCACTCCATACAGGGCTCCGGGTTATGAGATGGAGCCGACAAAAATCACTGAACACAGTGTCCCAGAGGTCGCCCGGAAAGAGGCCGTAACAAGGAGGAGGAGGAAAGGAGTACATTCATGGCATCATGGAAGACTTAGAAGGGCAGAGAGAAAAACAAGCCCAGAATGGGAAAAAAAAATGAAAGAACTATCCGCAACAGTGCTTAATCCACAGCATCCAAAAGTAAACAAACCAGTCAGTAGCCTCCGAAAGAGGGAATGGATTTTGAGACATGTTGATTATGCCTCTAAGTCTGAAGCTCATGAAATACTCTACTGAATTAAGAAACACCAGAGGCTGAGAAGTACTTCTGGCCAGAGATTTAATCCGTCTGAGCTGAAGGACCACAGCACACAGGCAGAAGGATGGCTGGCCAACAGGTCATCACCGCATGGGCCTCATCCCTCCCCGGGCTCTGCTCTGGCGCTGGGTCTTCTCTGTCCGCCCCTCGCTGAGCTCAGAGCGTCGCTTTTAACACCTGCACCTATGGCATGTTTTCAAGGGGGCAGGTGCCCACCAGAGGGACAGCTTCATTCACCTCTAGATGAGTGACACCAAATTCTCATTATTTGGATTTTGGAACACTGTCCTTGATGTCAGCTGCATGTTAATAAGCCTAGATTACCCCTAACCACCAGCCTCATGAAATATAGAGGAGGGGTGGTTTAAAATATCAGCTTTTGGTAGAAAGCAGTTTTTGAATATTCACAACACAAAGAAATGATAAATGTTAGAGGTGATGGTTATGGTAACTACTCTGATTTGATCATTGCCCACTGTATACATGTGTTGAAATGTTACTCTGCACCCCATAAATATGTAGAATTATTATGTATCAACTAAAAAGAAAAAATATATTGGCTTTGGAGTCAGAGACTTAGGGGTTGGAATTCTGGGTTTGCTAATTAGTAGCCATGCATGCTCGGCCAAGTTTATTCACTTCTGTGAGCCTTAATTTCCTCAGGGTTAAATTGCAGATTATAATAATATCTACCTTGGAGGTTTATAGTAAGAACCAAATGATATGACATATGTAAATCCTTTCACAAATGCCTGATAAATAATAAATTTCTGATAATTTTTTTAAGTTCTTACAAAGTCAAAGATATCAAATGTCTTCCCTCAGGTGGGCATAAAGGCAACCTGGCACCATTTGCTTCTCCATATCATGGGGTGGTTTCAGTTACTACTTTTATTATGTATTATTTATCCCCTCATCTAGTCTATTAGTAAATGTGTTAAATTTAAAAAGAGCCCTGTTTCATCTCTCCTAAACATTTTAACCCCTTCAGTGAAATAGTTATTATTCATCATTCTCTGCTCACAAACATTCAGTTAGGCTGACATCCAAATGTCAAGAGTTCGGATGAGTAAATGTTAAAGTAATTTTGCCAGTAAAACTTCATGAGTTTTCACATAAAGTGTTTCAATTAACTCCATTTTGTTGGATGTGATCTTAATCCTTAAAACAGTTATTCATCTCAGCTAGTGGTGTTCTGGTGTTTTGTTTTGTTTCCATCCAAATTAAAATACCCTTGAGTATAGGATAGTGCCTTGCATTTCCTTCATATTCTGCTGGGTCTCTGGCATGGTATTGGGCCTAAGCAGATGTTTAATACCTGTCTGATCATGTACATCCTTGGTATTAGTAAACACAACTATGATAACCTCTTGTTCAGGAAAAAAGAATAAACCAAGTCCCTTTCTCAAACTAAAGGCTAACTTACAAGAAACGTTAAGGGAGTTCTTGCAATAAAAGCAACTATTTTGCAGCCACTGTGACAAATTTAGCCTACATGGACAGAGTGAACCAGCTCCTTGAGTTCCTGGCCCCACTGTTCTTACCAGTCAGGCAGAGCGTACGGTGAGAAGAGACCCTTCTTATTGTTAAAAACAATTACACTAATAAAAACCATTTAATCTAAATTGCCAGCTTTTGTCAGTCTGTGGATACACATGAAATACCATTGACAATAGGACCTCCCTTTAACTGGCTCATTGCAATTCGAATAATGAACGCCCTCAACAATGCCACTCTTGCCAGCCTTTCTAGTCACATGGGAGCTACCACTTGTGTGGTCATAGATAGTCCTCCAAGTGCCTTTACTCTGCCCAGACTTCACACTACACTGCAAGTCACAGAGCACAGCCCCTTCACCAGTCCGTGGAAATCCTAATGTCTTGACTAAAATTCTGTGCCTAGTGTTCACAAACCTATAAACCCACCAATGCCAAAATGGTACCACAGTCCTTTCCACGCTGACTTGACCCCAGCCACGCAGTGGTCCTCACAGTTCAAGGGAGAATGCCACAGTCCTGGAGCCCTCGCTTGCCATGTAGGCCATAACATTGTGGTTAGGGTCAGATCACCTAGGGGGAATCCTGGCTCTAATATTCATCAACTCTCTGAACCTGCATACATTACTGAATCTGTCTCAACTTTGGTTTCCTTATCTATAAAATAAAGATGATACCATTACCTCATGGGCTCATCATAAGGAGCCAATGAGATAAGGTGTGTAGCAGCTACTATCGTTTCTGACACACAGGAAATAATCAATTAATGTTTGTTATTGCTATACCCTGAGAATGAATCACCAAAGAGTTACATCCTAGCATATCATTAAATGGCTGGGGCTACCATGACTGCAGGGAAACCCTCAAAGCGAATCGTTTTTTGCCAGACATTATCCTGGGCCCCATCTTATGTATAGCTTATATAATTTATAAGTCATATAGTTTAATATCCATAAACACTGCAGTAAATACTGTTATCCCTGTTTTTACAGGCTCACAGAAGTTACTTATCCAAAGTTAATTTGCCTACACAGAAGAATAGCCAATAGTTGTCCAAAGCCCTTGTTGTTTCCACTAAGTCACATTTTTCCACTAAGTCTCCCTCATGGAGACTTCCCTCCTTCCTTCAGAAGACTCGAGACCTTTTCATTGGTGCTATAGTTACACTGAAATCAGCAACATGCTCATAAATTTAATCTGCCGTCCAGAGAGTTGCCCTGACCCCTGCCCATTTCGGCTTCTGTTCACAGTTCGTAAGGACACGGCCATCTATACCACTGCTGGATTGTCATCACCTTTGAAGTCTTATTTATTTTGAAGCCAACAAAGACTGTGTCTTTACAAAAGTAATGGACGTGACCCTCAGGCACTGGTGACCTCCCAGCAGGGGTCCAGTGGTTGGGTTTATCTCAGAGACTTTAGACCCCTGGCTCTTCCAGGCCTCATCACAGGGAAAGGTTCTAAATCAGCGAATCCTTTCTGAGCTGCTGACTTCTGGAACTAGGGTTGGGGGCCTCCTGGTTTGGAGGAGAGAGGGAGGGGCGAGTGTTCCGGTATGAACACTCACTAGCGTTGGGAATATGTCCCCTCCCACTCTCAGCTCTGTGCTCAAATGCCACCCCTCCTCTGTGCCACCTCCTTAGTTTCCTCACCTGTTGGCAAGTGTCATTGTCTATACTTCAGGGGGCTAAATCCCAGCAAGAGCTTTCCTAAGTTCATCACATCCTATTGAAGGCAGAAGGGCACGTTGAAAAGATGATCTGAGAGAGACTGCCTATAAACCCTTCTCCCAATTTCTGTATTCTATTAAGGACAAGGTGCAAAATTTTTTCACCCATTCTCATTTCTGAAGTCAGAATGTGTCATACAATAGATACATTCACTTGATATGGATGTATCTCCTTCTTTTCTCAAAAATTCATATTACTACAATGATGCACCTGCATTTGCAAACTGCTTAGAATTCAGTAAAAGTCAAATAAAAGCCTTCTTTTGAGTTCGTTGCTATTTTGTTCCTCTATGATTATTTTTATGACTATTTGTTTTCATATCAGGCTCCCCAGCTAGTCTGTAAATGCCTTAAGGGCTGAAACTTGGTTTTGTTTATCTTTGTAGCCTCAGCAAAATGCTTAGTTTCTGACATATAGTAGGTGATCAACAAATGTTTGCATGGATGGATGGATGATGGATGGGTAGATAGATAGATGGATTAGATGGAATCCTCACAGACTTTGTAAAGAAGAAGGGTCCTTAAGAAAATCTAACCTGAATTTTTCTCTTGTATGGTACCATCTTTTAAGCGGACTCCAATCAAGTTTAGGGATCATAGAGATGACAATTCTGCCAATCGGTTTTCGTAGCCATTCGAGGGGTATAAAAAAAGTCCCTAGGCTCCTTCATCTAACCATTTTCTTTACAGATAAGCAAGTTTCCCCAGAAGAATGTGCTTAGCCAGGTTCAAGTTTGAGGGCTTTTCTCATTTCTCTCTTGGAGACACTGACCTTGCAAATCTTTGTGATATTGATATCAATGACAATAAACCCAGCTGACCTTTACCGAGCTAGCTGTACTCCATGCCAGGCACTGTATTATGGCTTTGCATGTATTATCTCATGTGATCCTCATGACAGCCTTGAGACTCAGACAGGCTAAGTACCTTGCCCAAGATGACACAGCTAAGAAGCGGCAGAGCCAGAATCTAAACTCCGTTCAACTTCAAGCCTTACTTGTTTCATCTAACCCATCTGATAAAATCACCCGTATTTTTCTCCTGTAGCTATTTTGAGGTTTTTATTCTTACAGATCCACTACTTTCATTCTATCATAGATGTAAAATATTTCAAATATGTTGACGCAGATTTATTAAGCAGGATAGATCTAGGAAATAACTTTATTCCTAAATTAATCCCATGAAATAGGATAGACTTCTATGACAAAGTATCTTTGAAATGAGAGCTCAGATGGGAAACAGAACAGGAAAGCACGTGGAGACCCAAGGTGCTGATCATGTTTGCTGGCTGCCCCGGCCAGCGGTTGTCCTTGAGAGGGAGCAGTGAAGTCGCAGGGGATCATTCACTCTGTGTAAGGTAACACGTCTTGATTAATTTTTTAAAAGGAAGAAAAGGAAAGTGTAGCTTCTGTACTGTCTACTTGAAGGTTATAACATGTGCAAGAGGCTGACGTTTTCTCTTACTGGCTGTGGAAACGTATCATGTAACTTGTGCCCACTTAGGAATCTTCAAGTTTGGGAAGGGAATTCCTATCCATGCATTCCTAGTAACTGGTTTCATTAAATATCTTGGGACATTAAGTTGCTTCTAACCTAATTATTCATGCTATTTTCAACCATGGATTGTGTCACTACCAACTCAGTCCAAAGACTAAAATAAAACAATCCTTGGAAAATTCCAGTGGCGTACTCCTCAGAGGAGTATGACCTTCAAAAGGCGCCCCGAAATGCTTGCTCAGAGTCTCAGCATGCTCTGCCGCTCCTCACGTGCACTTCAGAGCATTCCCAACTCGGAATATTTGCAATCTCAAATTCTTTACTCACCCGCACCTGCCTGGCAAAAGACTTTCCCGGAGGGGACATGCCATAACTTGTAGAAAGAACTCCATTAATTTGAAACACTGCGCTGACATTGAAGACGTGCCAGGTGTTCGCATGTCCCTAATACCAGCCATGTTTGGTTACTTATAACACAAAGTCAAGAGCAATGGAATGCCTAGTCGTACAGGCTGCCTCTCTGGCCAAACGTTGCATTTTAATTCACATCACAGACTAATTAAAGACACTAAAAGATACACATTTTAGCACAAGTTTTCGAGGGGAAGAGAAAGCAGGAGTCTAGCATGTATCGAATACCTACTGAAAGCCAGGCCACAAGGTCTGGGAGCCTCTACTTACGTTACCTCTTTAATTCCCAGCACAATCACACGAGGGTGGTATTATTGTCCCCATCTCGCAGATAAGGAAATACAACCTCTGAAGGATTGAATATCCTGCCCAGGTAAGTGGTAAAGCCAGGATGGGAACCAGGACTGCGTGAACTCAAATTCCATGTTTGTTTTCACCACCAGATGGACATTTCCCCCGACACAGAAGAATAAGAATGATGGTTTAAAAGATACAGATTCTGCAGTCAGGCTTCCTGGGTGTTTAACCTGCTCCATTCAATTTCAAAGTGTGTGTCAGTTACTTAACCTCTCTAACCTCAGTTTCTCATCTTTAAAAAATAGAGATCATTATAATGCTACCTCATAAATTTTAAGTATTTGACAAGAATTATGACTGTCATTATTTTGTTTTCCACCAAGCCTCCTCACTTGTTAAATAAAATAATAATAACAGTAGCTAATATTCATTGAATGCTTACTATAGGCCAGGTACTATACTGAGGGTTTTATGTGAGTTACCTCATTTAATTGTCACAATAATGCAATGAAATAACAATACCTAACACTTCCTGAACACTTAATCCATACCAAGTTCTGTTTTAAACACTTCACTCTCATGGTAACTAGTGAAACTGGGGCAGATAATGGTGTTATCTCAATTGTGCAAATAAGGAAGGATCAGAGAGTGTAAGTCAGACGCCCACAGTCACACAGCCAGGAAAAGAGGAAGCCATGTTAAGGACTCAGGCAGTTCCACTTAGGGGTTCAGAGTCTTAACCTCCACTCTTGGGTCCCTGGACCTGGGCTAGGCCATGAAAGCAATGTCTGACGCATACCTGTGCTTAAAGAGCTCCCAAACGTATTTAGGACCTACACGTTTAACAAGTGAGAGAATGCTGCAATGCTCGGTAGCCAAATGTCCAAAATACGCAAAGCACACACTGGGGCCCTGGACAGTACATGAGAGAGTACGGACGGTGGCCGAGGCCTTCCCTGGGCTTTGCAGGACGGACCGGGGTTTGCCAGGAGGCGAGGCCGGGCAAGCACGGCAGAGGGAGGCTGGGTGAGCGCAGACCCGCAGATGTGCAGTGTGCTTGGGGAAGGAGGAGGAGGCGGGCCTGGCTAAAGACCAGCAACTTGTTGGAAAGTAGAGATGCAATTAGACATGAAGATAAGGACCGTGCACGAAAGACCCTTGACACGCTCTAAAATAACTGGGGCGTTACTGATCAGGGGCAAGAGGGAGCACGGGGCTCTTGAGGGAGAGAGTAACCTGCCAAGCCCCTGCCAGCCCTATTCAGCGGGGCTCAGCATGGGGAGACAGAGAGAGAGACCGGGCGAGGCTGTGTGGGCACTGGCGGGAGGTGGTGACAGCCCTCGCCCTCGACTGCAGGGACAGCAGAGAGAGAAGGAAGGACCGAAGCAGAATGGGGGAAGCTCAGTGAAAAGACAGAAGCAGGCGAGGTTGGGAGGAGAACAGACCCACTGTGCTGGGATCTGGGCCTGGCCCAGCCAACACCGAATCCCCACACCTGCCTCTCTTAATGACTTACCCACACATTGTAGATGGCGAAAATGAGTTTGTTAAATAAATGGATGAGTCATCTAGCTTCCAGCCCAGTCCCTTCGTTTTGCACGTGAGAAAACAGATCCTGAAGGTTATGTGAATTAACCAAAATTATGTAAGTGTGAGCAGCAGAATCTAAACTAGACTCCCAAATCCTGCTGACTGTTCCAGACTTTCTTTCTGCTATAGCTTGTTCTCAATTTGGGATGTCTCGGGGACTATCATATCAAAAACACAGGATGTCAATAACAGAAATCAAGACTGGGAGGCCGGGCGCGGTGGCTCACACCTGTAATCCTAGCACTCTGGGAGGCCGAGGCGGGTGGATCGCTCAAGGTCAGGAGCTCAAAACCAGCCTGAGCAAGAGCGAGACCCTGTATCTACTAAAAATAGAAAGAAATCAATTGGCCAACTAAAAATATATAGAAAAAATTAGCCGGGCACGGTGGCACATGCCTGTAGTCCCAGCTACTCGGGAGGCTGAGGCAGGAGGATCACTTGAGCCCAGGAGTTTGAGGTTCCTGTGAGTGAGCTAGGCTGATGCCAGGACACTCTACCCAGGGCAATGGAATGAGACTCTGTCTCCAAAAAAAAAGATTCGGGAGAGATCACTGGGATTCTTGGATAATTTAATTTGGTTTGGGACATGTAAACACTGATGTGATAGAAGAACTTCTGATGGGAAATGTCCTGTGAGCAGTTTTCAATTTGGAACTGAAGTAAAGATGAGAATTAATGCCTGGACATACTTGAGATTCACAAACAGAGAGCTATTAGTTGAAGGCATGAGAAATATACTTTTGTAATATCATGAATAAGAAATGTTTTTGGTTTCTCATTACCTTAATTAAATATTTTTTAGTCTACTGAAGAATTGTTGAACAAGCAGTGCACTTAGCTGCAATCAGCGTGTCAATGTTGTTGCAATCACTTCATTTGCACATGTCAATCTTCGCTCTGCCTGCATGCACAAAGATTTAGGGACTGCTGCACTGGCCAAGCTACATTGGTTTGCCATGTCGGCCCCGTTGCAATCTTTATTCTGTAACTTTTGTTAGATCTTGCCAACTGTGGTTTCCAAAGGCAAAGCAAAGATCTTACAATTTTTCTGAGATGTATGATGTATGCCTAGGCCATAAATGAAGTAGACGACTTAGATGTTTTTGCCTTATAAAATTTTTCCCATTGGCTTCCTAAATGCAAAAGGTTAACCCAAATCAGTATGAAGCTAGACATTGCCAAATTACTGTCATTTAAAACACCTATTTTCTTAGCATGAAATCAAGATGATTCTCACACCTACCCAAAACCTAGTTACTGAGCACTAAGCACACTACACTGTTTTATAGGAAAGGGCAAGGCATTCTGGAGTGAAACATATGTATATGTATTTGGAGAGATAATCTGATTCATTGACAGAAATTTATAAGTCTTTTGGAGTTTGTAGTGAGTTGAATAGTAGTCCCACCCAAACGATAGGCCCCCCCAAAACCTGTGAGTATGACCTTATTTGTAGATAGGGTCTTTGCTGATGTGATTAAGCTAAGAATCTTGAGATGAACTCACCTTGGATCATCCAGGAGGACCCTAAATCCAATGACAAGTGTCCTTACAAGAAACAGAAAAGGAGAAGACACGGACACACAGAGAAGTCTGTGTGAAGACAAAGGCAGAGTTTGGAGTTCTCAAAATCCTGGAGCCACAAATCCAGGAACACCTAGAGCCACCAACAGCTGGAAGAGGCGAGGGCAGGATCCCCTGCTAGAGCCTTCAGAGGGAGCACGACCCCTGCCGACATCTTGATTTTGGACTTCTGGCCGAGAACTATGAGAGAATAAATTTTTGATATTTTAAGCCAATGAGTTTGTGGCGATTGATTACAACAACCACAGGAAGCTAATACAAAGTTCATTAAGCAAAAGACTTTTATCTCTTTTGATCATATTAGAATGAAGACCTCAATGTTCAATAATTCAACACTTCAAGAATTCTACTCTTGCCTCCCCACAGGTAGGAATTATCATTGAGGATGAGCGAGTTTCAGTGCCATAGCCAACAAGTAGAAATTACTGTGCATTGATTTTTTTTTTCCTCCCTGGAAAACTACAAGAAGTTCAGAGTTTGTATCTCATATTCCAGTTTTGGAATCACATCAAACATGAATCCATTCCTTCCCACAGCTGCCTCTCTGCTGTCAGAGAAAGCATTATACTGGCAGGTGAGCTTCCATGAATTCCTTATTGGCAATAAACTTGAGTTGTTACAGACGTGACCAAAAATCACCACCTGAATGCAGTTACTGAGAGCTTCAGCACATCACTCACCAATTTCCTCTCCACCCCAATCTTGCCATTAGTTTGGGTAAAGTAAACAACCATATGAAGTACCCATCCAAAACCCAAAATGCAAAGTTCCTTGGCTTTCCAGACTGTAATCACCTCAACTATATATATATTATATTATATATTATATATATATATATATATTTTTTTTTTAGTAGAGATGGGGTCTTGCTCTTGCTCAGGCTGGTCTCGAACTCCTGACCTCCAGCGATCCTCCCGCCTCGGCCTCCCATAGTGCTAGTTTTGATTACAAGCGTGAGCCACTGCGCCCAGCCTATAGTGGCTATTGATTGTGAATTCTTTCAACTTGTGATACCCAATTCCCACTCCACAGCCTATAACCTGCATCATTTCTTAGTTAAAAGGGATCCTCTTTCATCTAGATCTGGACTCTACCAGTACTAGATTATCTGCCTTCTTCTGTTTCTGATAACAATCCCTCCTCTTCTCCCTCTACCCATCCCTCTCCTTCTCCTTCTGTCTCCTACATCTTATAACAGCTCTTTCACAGAGGTTCTTCCCACTCAGCACTTTCCAAAGATTGTTCAAATCTCTCCCAACTTGTCCATTGTCCTGGACTTTGACGTCCCGTAGTCCAGCTTCTTGGAAGTGCTGGTCACCCTGGGCTTTCCCACTTCCTCCCTTCTCATTCCCTCTCAAACTCAGACTTTCACTCGCATGAACTCAATGAAACTCTTATTACAAAGTCCCCCAAATGTAACAGAAATGCTTGCCATTCTACCGATCCCTCGGTGGCTTTTCACATTGTTAAATCCTCTTGGTAACAGTACCCTCCCTCTGTTCCTGGGTGCTATAGACTGAAAGCTTGTGTCCTCCCAAAATGCATATGTTGAAATCCTAACCTCCAAGGAAATGGCAGTAGGAGGTGGGGCCTTTGGTAGGGTGAAGCCCTCATGAATCCCTCAGGAATGGGATTTGTGCCTTTATAAAAAGGCACAAAAGAGCTGCCTTCTCTCTCTGTCATCTGAGGATCCCGTGAGGAGCTGCCAACTGCAAACCAGGAAGAGGGCCCTCACCAGACACTGCATCTGCCAGCACTTTGGTCTTGGACTTCCCAGGCTCCCAAACTGTGAGAAATAAATTCTGTTGTTTAAGCCACCAGTCTATGTTATTTCTGTTACAGCAGCCCAAACTAAGACACTGGGACACCACTGTCTCCTGGGTCTCCTAAAACTTCCTGAACCGCTTATTCCCATCCTACATGTTTACACAGGCCTGCCTTCTTCTCTTCTTGCCCAATCGCCTATATACTAAGATTCCAAAATTGTCCCCAGTCTGATTCCTTTCCCTGAAGTTGATACCAGCTTTATAGTCTGTGAGCACTTCAAATCCAACATTAAACTAAACACCTTATTGTCCTCATGAAATCAACTTTTCTATCTCAAAGAGCGGCACCATCACTCACCCCAGTGAGTGACTCTGACTGGGAAAGAATTTCTCCCTCCTGCTGGAAGGAATCTGTGTGGACAGTTCCTTTCCCCATAAACTGCTAGGCCAGCCTTGATCACCCTGATTCTTCAGATGATCATATGTTAAAAGATTTCAATGAAAAAGGGCTGAATGTCTGCCATGAGCTAGCACTGATGTCATGAAGATGAGGAAGATGAAAAGCTTACATTTATGGACATACAGATTAGTTGAGGAGACACACACAGAAGCAGTTACCATAGCTGAACTATGTTTAGGATACTGAGAAGAAAGGATGCCTGACTGCCTTATGGGGGTTGGTGGGAGGGTCCCAGATTGGATTTAGGTAAAAACTTCTGAGATGAGGTATGGCTGGGTTGACTTGTGAATGATGAGGCATTTGCAAGGCAGCGCCAGCATAGGAAAGGCTATTTCAGGTAGAGAAAACAGCTAGTGCAAGGGAGAGACATGTAAGATATATCTTATGCAGGGACTACAGTTACTTGGCAGCACCTTAGGGGACTAAGCGGAGAGTGACAAGAAATTAGGCTAGACAGGTAGGCAGAAGTCAGCATCATATTGTTTTATAGGTTATGCTAAGTGGTTTGTAGGTAGTGGGCAGCCACTGAAGATTTAAGTGATAGAGTGATTTGCATTTTAGGAAGATTCCTCTGGTTGCCTCAGGGAGAATGGATGCGAAAAGGCTGAGGCCGGAGGCAGAGAGGGAGCAGTTGGGAGGCTCTGTGATCTAGCAGGGAAATCATTAGGGGCTGAACTAAGGCGTTGATGGGGGAGCTGGGGAGGGAGGAATTGGCCTGAGAAGTATTTAGGAGGGGGGATCAATAGGAAGGGGCCATGGAGGCTGTGGAGCAGATGACGGTGAGTGATGCTTCTGTGTGTGTCTCCTCAACTAATCTGTATGTCCATAAATGTAAGCTTTTCAACTTCCTCATCTTCATGACATCAGTGCTAGCTCATGGCAGACATTCAACCCTTTTTCATTGAAATCTTTTAACATATGATCATCTGAAGAATCAGGGTGATCAAGGTTGGCCTAGCAGTTTATGGGGAAAGGAACTGTCCACACAGATTCCTTCCAGCAGGAGGGAGAAATTCTTTCCCAGTCAGAGAAACCCACAGAAGGGAGAACAACTAGGGGGGAGGAATGAGCATCATGTATGTAGAAGGAGGGGGAAACTGATCTCACTGGAGCAGAAGACATGGTCGGAGTGTCAAGGGCAGGGGTCCTCAAACTGTAGCCCTCGGGCTACATGCGGCCCACTGGGTGTTTTTGGCGCTGCTGCCTGTCCTGCTTAGCAGCGGACTTGTCCCGGGCCCACAGTGCGCATGTGTGGAATGTGCGCTGCACTCTCTAGTGGCCCTCCAATGGTCTCAGGGACAGTGAACTGGCCCCCTGTTTATTTATTTATTTTGAGACAGAATCTCACTCTGTTGCCCAGGCTAGAGTGAGTCCCATGGCATCAGCCTAGCTCACAGCAACCTCAAACTCCTGGGCTCAAGCAATCCTACTGCCTCAGCCTCCCGAGTAGCTGGGACTACAGGCATGTGCCACCATGCTTGGCTAATTTTTTCTATATATATTAGTTGACCAATTAATTTCTTTCTATTTATAGTAGAGACGGGGTCTCGCTCTTGCTCAGGCTGGTTTTGAACTCCTGACCTCGAGCAATCTGCTCGCCTCGGCCTCCCAGAGTGCTAGGATTACAGGCGTGAGCCACCGCGCCCGGCCTGGCCCCCTGTTTAAAAAGTTTGAGGACCCCTGGTCAAGGGGGACAGGGTTAGGCAGGTTTGGTAGGATGAGATTGTGGAGGGTCTCACAGGGCTAAGAATGAGACTCAGTATTAATATATTCATTTCCGATTCCTGCTGCAACAAATTACGATACACGGGGTGGCTTAAAACAAGAAGAATCTGTTATCTTACATTTCTGGAAGTCAGAAGTCAGAAATGAGTCCCACTGGCCTCAAAGTTGTCAAGGACTGTGTTCAAGTTGTCCTAGGACTGTGTTCCTTTCTGGAGGCTCTAGGGGAGCATCTATCTTCTGGTCTTTTCTGGCTTCTTAGAGGCCATCCCCATTCCCTGGCCCATGACCCTGTTCCAACATCAGAACCAGCAATGACCAGATGGGTCTCTCTCACACCACTACACTCTGACACTTTCTTCTGCCTCCTTCTTTCACTTTTAAGGACCCTGTGATTACATTGGTCCCACACAGATAATCCAGGAAAATCTCCCCATCTCAAGGTCAGCTGATTAGCAACATTAATTTTATCTGAACCACTAATTCCCCTTTGCCATGTAACCTAACGTATTCACAGGTTCTGAGGATTAGGACATGACATCTCTGGAGAGCCATTATTCTGCCTACCACACTCAGTAACTAATTAGAAGCTTCTGTTTAGCTCTCAAGACTTAAATGCTGTGATGAAAGTATAGAGCTCCAGGCTGAGCTGCCTTAAATCCCAAATCTCTGAGATCTTGTACAACTGAGTCATGATGATGATTTTTTTATTATTTGCCTTTGTGTACAAAGAATTTTTTTTGTGAGACTGAGAGTTTCACTCTGTTGCCCAAGGTAGAATGCAGTGACGTCATTATAGCTCACTTCAATCTCAAACTTCTAGGCTCTAATGCTCCTCCTGCCCCAATCTCCTAAGAAGCTGGGACTACAGGTGCACACCACAACACCTGGATAATTTTTCTATTTTTTAGTAGAGATGGGGTCTCGCTCTTGCTCAGCCTTGTCTTGAACTCCTGAGCTCAAGCAATCCTCCCACCTTGGCCTCTCAGAGTACTAGGATAACAGGTATGAGCCACCATCCCCAGCTGTGCACAAAACAATTTTTAGGGGTCCAACACTCTTGTGCCATTCTGCTGCCTATACATACACAAAGAATTTATTTTTAATAGCAGATATACATCAAGCACTTCAGTCACTTATACATACACAGATAACAAGACTATATGAGTCCTTTCTTTGTGTATAGATGAGGTTGGCTCTAAAAAATGGGCCAGTTGTTATACTGTGGGATGCCCACATGTATAATATTTTGAATGATTTTAATCCACTTAATAGGATCTGAGTTCCTATTAACATGGTAGGCGCTGTGATTCCCATGACATTGACAGGGCTGTGTGATTCTCTCACATCTGCATAGCACTAATTAATAATGACAATACAACTATCTTGAATATAGTTATCATCTTTCTTAGAGCCCAAAGAGTTTCATAGAATTTATCCTTTTTCTTTCAAAAATATTCCCATGGGGTTACCAGCTGCAGAATCATTTTTGAGATTAAAATAAGAAATAATTTTCTAACATTAGTGAAAGGCAAAAGGAAATTTATAAATACAATAATCTAATTGAAAAAATAATCACACAGTTTGTTTCCACATCCAGGGGTCCTCAAACTTTTTAAACAGGGGGTCAATTCACTGTCCCTCAGACTGTTGGAGGGCCGTTGGAGAGTACAGCGCACATTCCACACATGCGCACTGTGGGCCCAGGACAAGTCAGCTGCTAAGCAGGACAGATGGGGGGGGGGCGAAAAAACACCCGGCAGGCGGGATAAATGTCCTCGGAGGCCATATGCAAATTGTGAATTCAAAGATGCTTAAGTGAAGCTTTCTGAAGTTGACTTACTTGTATCTTCAAAATCTAGGTGATCATGTCTACACTCATTCATTCTTTCATCAAGTATTTTGTATAAACTCTCAGGTACCAGACATCATTCTAAGTATAAGGGTTCAACAAAAACAAGACAATGTCATTGTCCTCAGGAGCTTTCTGTCAGTAGGAGATAGATTGTACACTTTGACCAAACATACAAACAAACAACTCATCCTTCAGGTAGTGATAAGTACTCTGAATTAAAAAAAAAAAAAATAGTACTGGGTAAAAGATAGTGAGAGAATGTTAGGAAAATGTTATTTCAGTCTGGATGGTCTGAGAAGGCCTAAGCAGAGTTTTGAATACAGAGAAACCACGTGAAGAAATAAGAAAAGGGTGAACATACCAATTTGTTTTATTGCAGAATTTTTGTGAGAGTACAAATGTTTTGGTTGCATAAATTGCTTTTGTACCATTTGAGTCAAAGTTACAAGTTTGCTCATCCCCCAGTTAGTGTGTATTGTACCTGTTAGGTGTGAATATATCCATCCCCTCCTCCTTGATCTCACCTGCTTGATTTGCAATAAATGTTATTTCCATATGTGTACGTAAGTGTTGATCGATTAGTTCCAATTTAATGATGAGTACATGTGGTGTTTGTTTTTCCATTCTTGGGATACTTCACTTAGAAGAATGGTCTCCAGTTCCATCCAGATTAATACAAGAGGTATTAGTTCACCATTGTTTTTTGTGGCTAAGTAGAACTCCATGGTATACATATACCACATTAATTAATCCACTCATGTATTGATGGGCACTTGGGTTGTTTCCACATCTTTGCAATTGTGAATTGTGCTGCTATAAACATTCAAGTGCAGATGTCTTTTTTTATAAAAAGTCTTTTTTTCTTTGGGCAAATACCCAGTATAGTGGAATTGCTGGATCAAATGGTAGGTCTACTTTTAGTTATTTGAGGTATCTCTATACTTTTTCATAGAGGATGTACTAGTTTGCAGTCCCACCAACAGTGTATAAATGTTCCTATCTCTCTGCATCCATGCCAGCATTTGTTGTTTTGGAACTTTTTGATAAAAGCCATTCTCACTGGAATTAAATGATATGTCATTGTGGTTTCAATTTGCATTTCCCTGATGATTAGAGATGTTGAGCATTTTTTAATATATTCGTTGGCCATTAGTCTACCTTCTTTTGAAAAGTTTCTGTTCATGTCCTTTGCCTACTTTTTAATGGGGTTGTTTGATTTTTTTTCTTGTTGATGTGCTTGAGTTCTTTGTAGATTCTGGTTATCAGCCCTTTGTAGGATGTATAGCATGCAAATATTGTGTAGGTTGTCTATTTCACTTTCATGATCATTTCCTTGGCTGTGCAGAAGGTTTTTAATTTCATCAGGTCCCAGTTATTTATTTTTGTTGTTGCTGTGATTACCTTTGGGGTCTTCTTCATAAATTATTTCCCTAGGCCAATGTATAAGAGTTTTCCCAACATTTTCTTATAGAATTCTTATAATTTCATGCCTTAGATTTAAGTCTGTTATCTACTGTGAGTTGATTTTTGTGAGAGGAGAGAGGTGCGGATCCTATTTCTGTCTTCTACATGTGGCTACCCAGTTTTCCCAGCACCATTTATTGAATAAGGATCCTTTTCTCCAGTGTATGTTTTTGTCTGCTTTGTCAAAGATTGGGTAGCAATATGAGGATAGTCTTATATTTGGGTTCTCTGTTCTGACCCAGTGGTCTATGTATCTGTTCGTGTGCCAGTACTATGCTATTTTGATTATTACAGGCTTGAAGTCTGGTAAATTGATGCCTTCTGATTTGTTCTTTTTGCTTAAGGTTGCTTTGGCTATATGGGGTCTTTTCTGGTCCCAAACAAAGCATAGAAGTATTTTTTCTAGATGTGCAAAAAATGACATTGGTATTTTAATGGGGATTGGAGCATGCCCATTTGATTACATGGAACAAATATTAATTAAGTCTAGATAGACTATGTGCCAGTCATTGTTTTGGGTGTTGGGGAGTAAGCAAGTATGAAGAAACCATGCTTAAGCTGACCTAGGACAGCTTAACCTGGATAGATCAAGAAATTTAAAAAATAGATATGTGCCATTGAGTTGTATCCATAAATGTCATTAGTAAATACATTTACTTTGTAATTACTTGACAGGTGAAATAATTATCCAAAGCGCAAAATCCTAGTAGTAGAAGTCAGTCTAACTATCCCTCTTCCCAGATATATGGTTTTCAAATTTTTGCAATAGATCCATTTGTTTAAATAAAATCTTGTATGGAATTCAAACATACCAAACAAATAAACATGATCTGCTCTGTGGAAGGATTTGTGGAAGTCCATAGCCCTAACTATTCTGCCTCCCCTCAATATTCCTACCACCATTTTGCAGGAATGTTAATTTTTATAATTGTATCATGGTTATATAAAACGTTAACATCAGGAGAAGCTGGGTGAAGGATATATTGGAACTCTGTGTACTAGTTTTGCAACTCTTCTGTAAGTCCAAAATTATTTCAAGCTAAAAAGTTGAAAGAAAAGTAATCCTTCTACCATCACTACCAGGCGGCTCACCTTAGGATTCTGGGGACACCATCTAAAGCCATTAACTTCAATCTTGGCTTGCGGATGTAGCCTATTTATAAGAGACCTTCAGAAAGGGGGAATTCCTTTCTTAGTACCCTATTCTGGTTTTTAACCATTCTGAACACCAGAAAATTCTTTCATACGATTTTTGTTTGTTTGTTTGTTTGTTTGTTTTTGAGACAGAGTCTCACTCTGTTGCCCAGGCTAGAGTACTGTGGCATCAGCCTAGCTCACAGCAACCTCAAACTCCTGGGCTCAAGCAATCCCCCTGCCTCAGCTTCCCGGGTAGCTGGGACTACAGCTGCCACCATGCCTGGCTAATTTTTTTTTCTGTATATTTTTAGTTGGCCAATTAATTTCTTTCTATTTTTAGTAGAGATGGGGTCTCACTCTTGCTCAGGCTGGTTTCGAACTCCTGACCTTGAGCGATCCACCTGCCTCGGCCTCCCAGAGTGCTAGGATTACAGGCGTGAGCCACCGTGCCCAGCCTCATATGACTCTTTAAACCCTTTCTGCTCTGAGATAGACCCACTTTTTCAAGTTTTTTCATCAGTGTAAAATTAAATCTTCTTCTAAAACAGACAGATATAATAATTTTCCACCAACCTTCTTTTTATCAGTTGATAGTAATGACTTTATCTTTTCTCACAGGTCTTCTTTTTCTATATTTTGAATCATTCAAGAGACTCTCCACTTTAAGAATATTTTGACCTTCTTAAACTATCATGTTCAGAGCTCATCACTGGATTTTAAAAAAATAAATAAAATAAAAATAAAAGTAAAAGAGGATCCAGCCAATATCAAATACCTTGGGTAAGAGGCTGTATTATCACTCGGATTTTATACACAATATTCCTATTGGATATTATTGCCATAACAACCTCTCTACATTACCATATTTTGTTTTTTCTTACACATTTTTTCACACCACTTATGACAGTAATTAAGCCAAGTGCCCCAGGCATTTGCCTTAACCAATGAACAGCCAGACTGGGAACTTCAAGTCTTTCAGCAAGTCACAAAGTGCCAAAAATGCTCTCTCGCCAGGAGACATATTCCCTGAATTCTACAAAGTAGAAATTCATTCTGATATCATTCACCTGACATCATTCAGCAGTAAGATAAGTAAATTGACTGAGTCTGTGACCCTGTCTGTTGGACCGCTCTATGCTTTAGTTCCCTGCCTGCAAAGCGAGGATAAGAGTGTTTACCAACTCTGCATGGGTGTTGCAAGAATTGATTAATGCTTGTATGGCACCATCTGATGAGAGGCTCTGTGGCTGTGCCACCCAAGTTGTCATAGGCTGTGAAATGTCTGGATGCCTCAAGGTCACTCCCTTAAAGCTCTACACCATGACTCTAGGTGACTCGCTGGGGACCATAACCAGTATACGACCCAACTGTACTTTCAGACATGCATGCCGAGCGCCAGTAAGGCTATCACCCAAAGCTGAAAAGCAGTTTTTCTAATGCTGCAGGCTCATCATGCACAAGGCACCAAAATAGCACCAGAAATACTATACCCATATTGCTTTATCCTAGACATCTGACACTTGCAAAGCTGATGCCAAATTTCTTGTCACATATGTGTCTGGAAGCCTTCGTGCTGAGAGGCATTTCTTATCTTCTGACATTTCAGAGAGCTGCATAAAGCTAGACAAGCACACAGCCTCCTTCAAAAAGGCACGAGGCAAAGGCGAGCATTCTTTTCAGGTGACCTCCACAGCCCTCACTGGGGGAGATCCAAGACAGCCTTCAGCACATCCATAATCCTCAGGATGATCCAAATGTTTGAGTTTGCAGCTTGCGGTTAGTAACGGCCAAACTGCCCTGGCTCTCCAAGGTCATCTGAAAATGATATGCCCATAAGCCAAATGAGGAAATGCTACTGTAGGTAAACCAATCATAAGTTCAAACAACCCTCAGGGGCTGGGGCTGGGATGCTCTGTCTCTGATGACACAGGTCACCCATATCCATTACAATGGGGCTTCTGGTTGAAATGTTAATGATTTTTGTGACTGACACCCCCAAATAGAACACAACCAGGATTTTTGCACATGATACAATAGTAGATAATTTCTAGTGATTCCCTTCTCTTTCGATCTTGCTTACAGAGCCTGCCTGACAAAGTAAGTGCCACGGAGACCCCAGCCCCAGCCACCAAGGAACAGGGGTTTCTGATAGGAGAAACTCCTAAAACAATGTGCATCAGAATAACCTGGTTCCAAATGCAAATTCTTGGGCCCTATTCCAGACCTTTGAATCAGAACCTCCAGGAAATGGGATCCAAGAATCTGCATTTTGAACAGATTCCCCAGATGATCATTTTTTAACTTTTCATTTTCCCAGATAATTTTTATACACACTAAAGTTTTCAGAAACCTGACAGAATTTTCCAGTAAATTAAGCTTCATACAAACCTTCAGCCTGTGGGCAGAGTTTCTGGCCACAGGGTTTACTGGTCATTGAGCATCTACTATAAACTCACCCGTAAGCAAACCACCACAGGCTTGGAGGAAGAAGCAAGTTTCATTATTTCTTTCTTCTCTCAGCCTCATTGTTCATGCCCCTGTTTTGGAATAATAAGCACTGCCATCTGATGCTTCTGGCATCTGTTACCTTGTATTGTTTAACTTTTTGTATTAGTTTGCTATTGTTGCCATAACAGATTATCACAAACTTGGCACAAATTTATTACCTTACAGTTCTGCAGGTTTGAAGTCCAACACAGAAGTCACCAGACTACCAGCAAGGTATCAGCAGGGCCATGTTCCTGTCTGCAGGCTCTAGGGAAAAATCTACTTTCTTGCCTTTTCCAGCTTCTTTTTCCAGCTTCAAACGCCTGAGCTCATGGCTCCTTCCTCCATTCTCAAAGCCAGCGACGCTGTTCTCTGACCACTCTTCACATCTCCTCTGACTCTCCTTCTGCCTCCTGCTTTCACCTGTAAGGGGCCTTGTGATCATATTGGGGCCACCTGGATGTTCCAGGGTAATCTGCTAAGAAAAGGGTAGTTCCAGGGCAATCTACTAAGTCCCTTTTGCCACGTAAGGTAACATTTCCATGGGTTCCGAGGATTAAGACATGGACATTTGGGGGAAACCATTATTCTACCCACCACAATTTTCATCTGTAATATGAAGGATGTCTTCATTTGAGTTCCCCCAAAAGCAGAGCCTGAGACTAGGCTATGGGTAAAATCTCAGGAAGCCCAGTAAAAGAGTGGTGCGGTCAGGTAGGAAGGGAGGAAAACAATAAGTGAAATAATGAGCAGCAGACAGCTACAGGCAGCTAGACTGAATTTCCCTGGGGACTGTGCAGAACACGCCTCAGAACAGTCCCACTGAGGGCCAAGGACACTGGGGCATTTATCCACCAGTTCCTGCCATTTATTAGTTAGAGGGTCACATTTATTCCCCCAGGCACTTCCAGAACGTCCTGCTTCCCTGACTGTGGATGGGTCCACAGCTAGAGGATAGCCCTTGGCAGAGACATACAGGAGCCACAAGTCTGTTCCATCTGAGAGGCCTCCATTGGGCCGAGAAGGTACAGGTGGGGCATCAACAGCATCTGAATCCAGAGGGCTGGGTTTTGAGGGAAGTGTGGCATTATGTACCAAAAGATCAAACGCTCATTTCCTTTGACCCAGCAATTCCACCTCCAGGGAATTCACTTCAAGGGCATAATTGAACACATATGCAATCATTATTTATAATATTATAAGAATTGGAAATAATTTAAATTCCATTAAAAAGGGATTAGTTAAATAAATTATGGTGATACAATTGAACATTCTGCTATAATTAAATATAATGATGTCAGTCTACATTTATTGATGGGGAAACCAGTTTCTGACACACTGCAGAGTAAAAAAAAAGCAGGTTACAAATAGTAAGTATATTATAAATCCATTTATGTAAAATTATGTATGTATAATAATACATGTGTGTGTATGTATAGCAAGATGTCTCATAGAAATCAAAACTCTAACAGTAGTTATTTCTAGGAAGCAGAATTTCTCATCCTTTATGCTTTCTTCTTCATGCTTCTCTGTATTACAGAAAATATTGCAATAACCATTGTATTGCTTATTAATCAATCTATTACAAAGATATTTTCAGTTTTTTAAAACAAGAACTCACTACTCAGGAGACTGAGGCAGGAAGATCACTTGAGCCCAGGAGGAAGTTATGATTTCACCACTGCACTCCAGCCTAGGTGACAAAGTGAGACTTTGTCTCTAACAAATAAACAAATTTTTAAAAAAGAATTCAAGTTTATCCTAAAAGATAAGCTTCCTTTTAGTTCTAATATAATGTCAATGTGCTTAAATATACATTCCCATTTTAAAACTACATGAGGCTAAGGACCATGCATCACACAAAATACTTTGGGCATATTTTGAACACAGCAGGCACTTAATAAATATTTATTCATTAATTGATTTTCATTACTATGAAAGTCAGTAAAACAACACACTAAACAAACTGGGTGATGGCGAAATTTTCACACTGCCTGGGGATGACTTCCCGGAGAGCTGAGAGGCCTGGCATGGCCTTATCAGGCAGGGGCTGGCCTTGACAGACAAGGGCAGGCCTTCCACTGCAGGGACACGCCCATGTCATCCCAGAGATGCTATCAGAGCCCCACTCCCCTTAGGTGGAAGCGAAAATGAATGCAAGTGCAGTCTTGCAGTTTTACAGCACAAATGAGACAAGTGGAATCTATGCCAATCTGTTGGAAATTAATTCAACAGTTTGTCCCCTGAAACTCTCTGAGCTGAGCCTTCCTCTGGGGATCACTGCATTTCCAGTTGTGCGTGATGGCAGAGCCGACCAGAACTGCAGAGGAGAAGGACAAGTAGCAAGTTGTGGTGCGCCCATGGTGCAATAGGATAAAAATATTTAAGTGTGAGACTTCATGGTCTTCCCCTTCCCTCAGACCCATGTCCCCCTTTATGCCTAACGGGGAAAATTTCTCAGCTGTCCAGGTTGCTCTTGGGCCCTCCTTTGATGCTTAGAATCTAAATAATGAGTGAATACAAAATAGAAAAGTGGACAAGTCCCAGTTGGTGTAGATCTTAAAGAGCAGAGAGGGGTGGAAAGAGGAAGAAGGAGAGAGAAAGACCAGAACACCATGTGGAATGGGTGCCAGGGAGAGTTTGTGGGATTGGGAGCCATCATTTGGAGAGTCAGCACTTGGGGAGAACCTGATATCCATGTGGAAAAGAATGAGGGTGACGGTGAAGCAGATTTTAAGAAAGCCTTTTCCGTAGTAAGAATGCACCGCCCATACTAATATCTATTGAACTCTATACTTTAAATGAGTGAATTATATCTCAATAAAGCTGTGTTTTAAAGCACAACCCATCAAAAAAAAATGCACACTCCACTTTAGCAGTTTATTGAAAGATTGCAAAAATATTTGAAGAACCCTAATTACTTTTTAGATACTAGACCTTTACTTTAAATTCACTTTTGCAGAGAGACTGAGCCATGTGGTACTTCAATTACATTTAGGTTATAATAGGTTAGAGAAAGGGCCCTTAAGATCCCCTGGTCCAACGCTCTCATTTTAAAGGAGATGAAGCTGAGCAGGCTGAGTTTGCATTGTCACACAGTCGTAAAGCTACGGAGGTCCGATCTTGGGTCTTTTGAAATCCACCACCCCACCCCCATCCAAGCCTCTTCCTGGTATTGTTTACAGAAAGAAAAATTCGACCATAAACATGCGTAGAACACACAGTTATTATGCCCATGGCTCAGTCCAGCTTTTCTGGCTTTTACAACAAATCAGTGGGACTGGCATCGCTCCAGGCAGGTGCACAATGCTGCCCAGCTAACAGCCCACACCACGGAGATCCCCCCTTCCTGGCCTGAGCCTGGAGCATAATCATGTTTCACAATGGCAATGTTGCTCTCATCTCCTTTTGAAGAACAACAGGAAAACAACAATAGCTACCCTTTTCTAGGTACTTGTCCATGTATCAAGTTGGGCAGGACAGTCAGAGCCCCCTGTGATGTTGACATTTTGAGAGTTCAAATTTTAACTAAGAATTTAAAAACTACTAGATGTCACTAATGTAAATAATGCCCATCTGTGAATCACATCAGAAATTTACAAAGTTAATTGTGGGATCTCATTTCTGATGCTCTCCCTCTCTGATGCTCTGGCACCTGCTATGTGCTAGGCGCTGGTCTAGACATTTTACATATGGCATCTCTTTTAATCTTCACAATAATTCTATTACATGGGTATTAATCACCCCATTTTTAAAATCAAAAAGAATAGTAATGGGAGCAGGATCAAGCGAGTAAGAGATAAGTTGTGATATCAAGACAATATCCTTAGGGCTCAAGGAGGGTAGTCTAGTGGACAAGTTCACCCCAATGCCTATCATTCTATCATGAGTTTCATTTGTTTGTGACTTAAATACCTTTAGTAGTCACCTACAAAATTGAATACCTTTAGTAGTCACCTACAATACCCCTATGCATTGATCAGAGTAGGCAAGCTGTGCTACAAAAGAAACTGAAATCTCAATAGACTAACACAATAAAAATATTTCTTGCTCATACAAGGTCTGGGGCAGATGTTTGGAGTCCTTTTAGAATACCAGGAATGAGGTAAGAAGAGCATGGAAGATGAAAGCAGAATGTTTTAGATAAAACCATAGAAAATCATGCAGCCTGCAAGTGGAATTTACCGTTCCCACCCACATTCCATTAGCCAGAACTCAGTCACATGGCCAACCTACCAGCACAGGAGGCTGGGAAACGTAGGGAAGCACAGAGATGGGTGAGCACTATAACAGCGACCACACCTTCCAAAGAACTATAGCTTTGGTTCTTCTCTGTCAGTGCATCAGTTAGCAAAAGTTAGTAGCAACAGTAGACACAAGTAATATGTAGGAGCCTCTTTCTCAGGACAAGACCAAAAAGGAAGAGATGGAAAAGGGACAGTGACAGAGACACGTGTACATACTCAACCATTTTGTTGGTTTTTGCCTGACTTGAAAAACCAATCTACTAAACCTTGCTGTGTCTTCAGCTCATTAGCTGATGCTTTCCAAAGGCTTTGGTTGTGTGATGAATCAGACCTTAAGTTTTGCAAGTATAAGTTCTCCCAGAAATATCAGAAATAAGAGGTTTATTCATTTTATTCATAGAGGCAAATAGGTAACTTTGGGAGACACAACTAAGTAAATAAATGTTTTCCTGACAAGTTGACTATAACACTGTAGTCCCCAACCCCCCGGGCCACACCCAGTGCTGGTCCCTGGCCTGTTAGGAAACAGGCCATGTATCACTACCTAAGCTCCATACGACAACCCCCAAACCCCCACGACACTCCACCTCCCCAACCCTGGTCCGTGGAAAAATTGTCTTCCATGAAAACTGCCCCTGGTGCCAAAAAGATTGGGAACTGCTACAGATTTCAATAAATTGACATATTTTTCCACTTATTTCTACCCTAAAACTCAACAACAACAAAACAACAAGTTGGTCCCAAAAGGAAAAATATAATCAAATTTAGGAATGCATCAAACTTTAAAATCATATATTTAAAGGTAAAAGTATGACTTATTAAAACATTAAGAATAAATATTAGTGCATTGCCCAGTTAAGTAAGCCAGAAACCTGATTGAAGCCTTCCTCTTCAATTAGTCTAAGCAACCACCAAGTGCACTTGATTTTACCCTCAAAATACCTCTCAAGTTCTCCATGTTCTCTTTATCCTTCCATCCCCATTGTCACTGCTTCAACTTATTTTCAGATGAGAAAATCTGGAGTATCACCTGACCTCCTAGCTGATCGTCCTGCGTGCAGTCCTGCCCACCTCCACAGTCCTACCACCAGAGCAGTGGGTTTTAAATTACAGAGTGCAAGGGAATCCTCTTGGAAGCTAGTCAAACTTGCAGATTCCCAAGTTTTCTCCCAGAAATTCTGACTCAGTAAATCCAGGAGAGAGTTCAGAGCTCTGAAATTTCAATGAGCACTGCAGAAGATGTTAATGCGTATGGTCCTAGAGAAAACATTGCTCCACACGAAATCTCAGCAAAAATTCCAAATCTCAATTGTCAGCCCTTGGTTTAAAACAATTGAATGGCTGATTAGTGACTGCTGGGTAAATTCCAAGCCCCTTATTATGAAATATAAAGCCTCCATGACTCAGGCCTGGAATACCTTTTCAGCCTCCTATTTCCCTATTACTCCTGAAACCTTAGACTTTTGGCACCACAAGTGCCAAACTACATGTGTTTCCCAAGCACACTGTATTGTTTCACGCCTCCGCATCTTAGCCCGTGCCGTTCTGACTACCCAGAATTTCCTTGCCCATTGTCTACCTGATAAACCAGCATTGACCTTCAAAACTAAGCTCAAGTCATTTCCTTTGTTAATTTCCTCTGCCATGCCACCACTGGCAGCTAAGACTTTCCTCCTCTTTCTTCCTCCTGTTCACTTCTGACCTTTGTACATACTTCTGCTACTACACATCTTTGTTTACATTCCTCTCATTCCCTGTCTAACCTCCTTGCCTCACCTCAGTGCCTGTACTAAATATACGTTGCTGGACTGGAGGTAAATACGAAACTTGAGTTCCTTTGAAGATAGTCATAAAGATTCCTCTTTGGATTATCTGATACTTTAAGTTAAATATTTCAGTTCAGTTCAGTTTATGGCATTTTTCTCTTTCTTTCATTATTCAAATCAATTCTACAAACACTTTTTGAAGGTCTACTATGCATGTCATTGTATAATAGTGATCTCTAATATTCTATATTTCTATGCTAAAAACTATTAGATAAAGTCTTTCTTTGCCTTTTATTTCCTTCTAGTCTTCCATTAATTTTCTTATTTAACTTATGGTTTCTGTCCCTGTTAGGTGAGTACTTTGAAGCTTGTCATCAGATAGTATAAAGATCTGTATTTTAAGATGTTTTACACTAGTAATAAATAGTAGTTTTGTTTCCCTCTGAACAAAACTAAAATTTTTTCCAAATAGTATAGTATCAGGTAGTATTAAAATTATTTCTGTACATCTATATTACTATTTCATGGGCTTCTTTCGGGAAGTACCTAAGAAAGTGAATAGCAACCTACCAACCTAATATATAACCCACATTCCTAATCAATCAATAATTTTTTTAAAAAATTGCACCTAACTCACATCCTAAGGGAGAGTGGTAAACAATACAAAGAATGGACGACTGCCTTTCTATATTTATCTCTGGATCTTTGTATCTAACTCAAGCACCCCCTCTGGATTCTAAAAGCAGCCTTCACAGTTGAAAATGTGGCATAAATTTTGTAGCACTGATCACCCATAGGTGAACTTAAACAAAAAAATATATTATTTTGTATATTTATTCAAAAGTTCAGGTCAGGATCTTAAGCCTGAACATAACAACATATTTAAACATTGCTGTTTTATTCAATTCCTTAAATATCTTAGTGTGCAAATTTGCCTCTCAAAGGAGAAAATGTTATCATAATATCATAAAACAGACAGTGAAACTCTTAAACTTGCCAAATACTGCAATCTAAAATCATTTTCTAACAGAAGAAGAAAGACACTGTTTCTCTTTAGCAAAAGAGTGGAGTTATTACAAATGTATTCTTTCTGACATCAAAACAGAAAGAATGATTACTCATCTTATATTTGTTGGCATAGAGTTATTTGGATGTGATAAAAAAAAAAAAATCTCCAAGAGCAGTCTTCACTCTAGCCACAACCCTGTAAATCTTCCCTACAAAGATGAAAACTGTCCATAGCAATCAACAATAACACTCCAAGTCTGACACTCCCAGACACCCAAACCGCACAACGCTGGGCAGGTGGAGAACAGTTAGCGTTAACCCAAAATCACACTCCCTTTTGGTACAGCCCAACCAGGTTCATTGCCCATTGCTCCAGAGGAAGCCAATACACTGAGACAGCAGAGTTTACAGCAGAGAAAGAGCTTAATATTGCAGGTGCCATCTGAGGAGATGGGAGGAAGTTCTCAAGTCCATCTTCCAAGAATTTGGAAGAAAGGTCTTTTGAAGATAGTTTTGTGGGTATAGGGCTAGGTGATTGGGTCTGCTGATTGGCTGGGTTTTGAGGTGGAATCATAGGGGTGTAGAAATTATCTTCTTTGCTGAGTCAGTTCCTGGGTGGGAGTCACAAAACCCGTTGAGTTAGTTCTTTGGTATGGGCCACTGGCCTGGGTGGATCAGCTGGTCTACTGGAACGCAGGGCCTGGAAGATATCTCAAAAACTAGCCTTAGGTTTCAAAAGGGTGATGTTATCTATGAGAGCAATGACAAAAGCTAAGACTCTTATTGACCATCAGCTTTACAACTCCTGAGCAGTAAGCAATTATAGGAAAGCAAGTTAGGGGAAAATAGCTGGTTTTATATATATATATATATATATATATATATATATATATATATTTTTTTTTTTTTTTAACTATGCCTGTGTCTTTTCAGAATTCAGGTCCCTACCACAGTTCCCACCTTTTGGTCCTTTATTAATTTTGTAAAGCCAGTTTCACACTGCCCAGAGCATAAGTGGATCAAAAATCAAAAGCATCCAAGAAAATACACACTGTAGAAATATAAATACGCCCACATAGAGGGATAAGAATTTATAACAAAGTTTAAAATCATTTGTAGATTGGCTATAATAAAAGAAAAACAGAAAACAATAAGCATTTATGAGGATACAGAGAAATTGGAACTCTTAAATATTGCTGGTGGGAATGGAAAATAGTACAGCTTTTTGGTGGCTCAATAAATCAAACATAAAATTACCATATAACCCAATAATTTCACTCCTAGGTACATACATAAAAGAATTGAACACAGGAACTCAAGCAGATACTTGTACACCAATGTTCATAGCAGCACAGTTCACACTAGTCAAAGGATAGAAAAAACACAAATGTCCATCATCTGATGAGTGGGAAAATAACACGGTGTAACTATACAGTGGAATATTATTCAGTCTTAAAAAAGAATGAAGCACAGAGACATGCAATGACATAGACAAACCTTGAAGGCATTAGGCTAAGAGAAAGAAGCCAGTCACAAAAGGCCACATGTTGTATGACCCCATCTATGTGAAATATCCAAGAATAGACAAATTTATAGAGACAGAAAGCAGATTAGTGGTTGCCAGGGGCCACGGGTAATGGAGAATGGGCAGTGACTGCTTAAGGCCTCCTGTTTCCATTTGTGATGATGAAAAAATGGAGCTAGATAATGGTGATAGTTGCACAACAGTGTGAATGCCCTAAATGTCACTGAATTATATATTTTTAAATGGTTAAATTAGTAACTTTTACAGTACGTGACTTTCACTACCATAAAAAAGCATTTGGTCACACAGAAGTGGAAACCTAAAAAAGAAAAAAAAAAAAAAAAGAAGAAAAATTAAAAAAAAAAAAAGGCATTTGGCAGTGAAATACTTTTTTAATGTGATGCAATTCTAAGATATTGCACAGCAAAAATATTTTTTATTAAAGTCTACTTATCAATATAATCATTTGTAAATTGCTTGAATTATCAAATATCAGTCCTAACTTAGTTGTTTTTTATCTAAATAAGTTTACTATGAGAGCACAGTTTCAGAGAAACTTGAAAATAGAATATGTTTGGTGGATACTTGTTGTGTTGAAGAGTCGCAATGCTGCTAAGTCAGGTCCTATACCCTGCTACGGTGGAAAGCCTTGTAGGTGCTCACGGCACAGCTGGAGAAAGATTTCTCATGCAGAGATTAATATATAAAAGTTAAAAAGTTTATTTTATCCTTTAGAAGGACAAAGAACGGAGGGGAGAGAACAGGGCGTGGCATCCCAAAGAAAGAGAAAGAAGATGCCAGCAGCGAGGCCAAGGGGCTGGCTGATTTTATGGAGACAGAGAGAAAGAGAAAAAAAAAAGAGAGAGATTGTTGTGGAGTAATTAGCAGGCAGCTGCTAGAGGTCAAATTGTCCATCTTTCTTGTTTTCACTGTTCCTGGAGACTTGGTTATCTCTGAGATGGAATCAGACTTACTGCAGGAGATGTGATTTTGCCCTTGAGATACTGTTGTGGGCAGAAAATTAAGGCCTGGAGTTTGCCCACTGGCTGTCCGTCCAGGAGCTTCTCCGGAACACCTTGAGGCTATAAAACAAAGTCTAAAAGCAGTTTCTGACAAATGTAAAGAGGAAGATTTACATTTCTTTCTTTTTTGTCTGTTGTGTTGGGCTCCTTTTAGATATGAGAGCGGAACCCTGCAAGGTGCCTGCCAGCAGAGAGAGAAAGAGCAGAAAGTAGGGAGAGATCAAAGGATTGATCTTTAGCTGTTATTAAAAAATTATTGGATTAGATATTCTCCGGCTATTTCAACAAGGCCACCCTTACATAAATCCCAATTTCATAACTTTGCTTAGCAATGTAAGATGATTATAGATATTTATGGTTAAATACCTAGAAGACCACAAACTCTCAGAAGTCTGAGAAAAATTAATGTACTATTTTGAAAACCGACACACTCTGAGCATCCCAAAGAACTACTGGCCTGTAGTATTACTTAGTATTGTGTATAAATATGAAGATTTATTCAACAAAATTTGTTCTGAGCATTTACAATGTGCCAGGCACTGGTCTAGGCACTGGAAACATCAGGTTTCAGTCTGAAATGTCAGTTCTTGGCGTGCTCACGGCTGAAGAATGACCAGACAGGCCAAAGTAAGGTAAGCATGAAAATGAGGTTTATTGAGGGGAGAAAGACAGGATTATAGGTCAGGAGCAAGATATAGGTTTATAGAGCATGATACATACACCACAGATGACGAAAGGACCCATTGTCACAGCAGGAAAAGAGAGTTTGGTTATGGGCTGTGACTTATTTAACAATGCCCCGATTGGGACCTCCCTAGTGGCTCAGACATCACCATGGAACCACTTTGATTGGACAGTTGGGAGTTGCATTGCTATGCGTGTGGGTTGTTTTGGATCAATTTCCAGACTCTATGGTACCTTGGACAGTAGGCTAGAGAGTCCTCTGCATTCTTTTGCAGCTGGAATGCTAAGTTGATTGGCAGATTCGTAGGGTATTCCCTCTTCCCCCAGGTATGGAAGTTGCTCAGGAGACTAGGGTGGGGCAGGACCAAGCTGGGGACCTTCTTCCCAGGTGGGACAATTGCACCAAAGCAACAGCACCCACTTTTGACCCTAGGAGACCCAGAATCCCTCACTATCTACCTAACAGAAATATGAAAGTTATTAAGGCAAAGTTTTTGCCCTAAAGGATCATATGAATAAAAAAGAAACCACGCATGTTTTACATATTGCAATTTTATGTATGCTGATAACATTACCCAAAAACACTAGAGGGATGAATATGCGACCAGAGTCAACAGTAAGTGCAGATAAATAACTTATTGCTATTATCTTCCTATGTGGTATTAAAAGCAAAGCACTAATAAATCAGGGTCATCATTTGTCATCCAGACAACTGCTAAGAAACGTCATGTGGACATTTGAGTTGGTAATCACATTCTCCTAAACTCCTAAGCTCTTTTTTATTCATGTTCTATCTTCTCAACCAATGAGAAGAATAAGTAAATGCCTCATTTCAGGCTGTTATCACTAAGAATAGAAATGTCTGATCCACAGAACCCTGCACCATGCACTGTGGATGACTCAAAGTTAGTGGATGACATCCCTACCTTTGTATAGCTTTATCATCTGAGTGGGTAGGCAAAATGCCTATCAAAACTATTATCTAAGTACAATCGTAGAGTGATGCAAGGTCTAACGTGAGAGTTGATATAGTATAAACCAGGCTTGCAAATGCCGTGAGAATGTGAAGTATGAGTGCTCAAAACCAGTGCATTGACCTGGTACCTGCTGCCTTTATGATGCACAGGTTACGGTTTACCTGCTCCCTGAAGTCTAGAAACAATCCTAACACTATTTTTTTCTTATCACATGTGGGGGTCTGGGAGAGAAAATCTACGCCTTACTCTCTGCCTTAAAGCTCTGCTTTATGGCGGGCACAGTGGCTCACTCCTGTACTCCCAGCTCCTTGGGAGGCTAAGGCGGGAGCATCACTTGAGCCCAGGACTTTGAGGCTGCCGTGAGCTATGATTGTGCCACTGCACTCCAGATTCAGCCAGGGTTATACAGCAAGACCAAGTCTCTAAAGAAAAAACAACAACAACAACAAAACTCTGCCGTAAAGCATACTCCAGGAGGAAAACAACAACTTCATAATTCAAGAACATTTCCCAGAGCTGGTACTGAATGACATGAACTACCAGATTAAAAGGGCTCGCCAAATGCTTGGCCTAATTGATGAAAATAGATCCACAGCAAGGCACAGCCCTATGAGATGGCAAAGTATTGAAGAAAAAAAGAGAAGATCTAATAAACTCTGAAGGGACATTTTTTAAAAATGATACTTTACTAGAAGAAATACAGAATCAAAATGGCTTTAGACATCTCAACAATAATACTAGAAACTAGAAGAGAAAGGAATAATGGCTTTAAGAGCAGAGGAAAATTTTCTCCAACCTAGAATTTTACACCCAGCCAAACTATTAGTCAAATAATAAGGTAGGATAAAAAGTATCTTCACAGATGCATGCTCTCAAAAAATTGACTTTCCACTCATGCTTTATCAGGAAACAAGAGATTGTTTTCTGCCAACATGAAAGAGTAGTAGCACTAGGAAAAAAAAGAAATAAGACATGAGGTATAGTTAACAAAGGATCCACCACAGAACAGAGCAAAGGCAATCCCAAGTTGGGTGATAAAGGGTGACAGTCTGACAGCTGTGTCCCAGGCCCAGAGGGCAGTCTGGATTGAAAGGTTAGAAACCAAGTCAGAAAGCTCCAGAAGAAAACTGAGTGTTTCTGAATATGTTGTGAGGAGATACTGAAAATTTGCAGAATTTGAGATTGAATAATATAAGATAGAGGTAGGGCAATTTTTTCCTATAAAGGGCCACATAGTAAGTATTTCAGGCTTTTCAGGCAATCGAATCTCCATCACACTACTTGAATCTGCAGTTGTAGGGTGAAAGCAGACAAAGACAAAATGCAAACAAATGGCTATGGCTGTGTTTCAATACAGTTTCTTCCCCCAAACAGGTAGCAGGCTGGATTTGATCTGTGAGCCATAGTTTGCTGACCGCTGATATAAGCACAAAGAAAACTCAGCAAATGGATAAACATGGAAATTACTAATTTCAGGGAAAATTAAAAGTTGTGCAGAGAAGGAATGGGGAGCGCTCAGCAGCATGTGAACTTGAATGAGACTAGACCTTAGGTAAACTACCCCAATTAAAAACACTTGGACTGCTATCCAGGTGGGCACCCTTTAAGTGCCCATTAAGTCTCATTCAGTCTTATTAAGACTTGTTTTTGTCTATATATTGTAAAAGTTTATGTCGTGTGTGAAGATAATGAACTTTCCAAGTTTCTACTTCCCTATGTAAAATATTAAGGTCATTAAATATGAAATGTCTGAATTTCAAATCAAAAGTTTAGTATATTATATCTCAAACAAGAAGCAGTACAATTAACCAAAGTGTGTGCCTAAACTATCAACACTGTTTTGCCATCTTAATCGTAGCTTGCTTATGCCAGCAGTGAAGAAGCCTGGAGAGCAAGCGGTGATGAAATCACGAAAGGTGTTTTCCACAGCTTGTGGAGAATTGAATACTTTTCCTTGCAAGCAGTAGTCCAAAGCCTTCAAGGAGTGGTATTCAGGTGGTGTGGGGTCTGGTGAATATGGTGGATGACAGAGAGTTTCTAAGTCCAGCTTGTGTAGTTTGAGCAGTGTTGTTTTTTGCAACGTGTGGTCTTGCAAGAGGATTGGCCTGTCTCTATTGATCAATCTCAGCTGCTTAATCACAAGTGTCCTCATCATTTCATCCAGATGGTTGCAGAAGACATCTGCTGTAATCAACTGACCAGTTTTCATGAAGTTATCGTGGGTAATATCAGTGCTGGACCACCAAATAGACACCATTAGCTTTATCTGATGAATATTCAGTTTTAGACTGTGTTTTGTCACTTCATCTTTATCCAACCATTGTGCCCAATGCTTGTGGTCATCAAATAGAATCCATTTTCAACACATGTAACAATACAGTGTAGAGATGGTTTGCCTTCATGTAGTGACTGCAAAGAAAGACAAGCTTCGAGAAGATTTCCCTTCTGATGCTTGTTTAATTCATGCAGTACCCATCTATCCACTTCTTTACCTTGCCAATTTGTTTCAAATGATCCAATATTGTTGGAATAGTAACATCAAACCTTGCTGCTAATTCACCGGTAGGTTGAGATGGATTCGCTTCCACTACAACTTTCAGCTCATCATTATCCACCTTGGTCTCAGGTCATGCACATGGCTCATTTTCATGATTAAAATCACCAGAATGGAACTTCTCAAACCATGGATGTATTATGCGTTCATTAGCCACATCCTTCCCAAACACTTTCTTAATATTTCAAGCTGTCTGCACTGCATTGGTTCCATGACAGAACTTACATTCAAAAATAACATGAATTTTTGACTTATCCATGGTTTCACAAAAATTGTTCTGGAAAAAAAAGTTGAAAGATAATCACAAGCCAAAATTTGAGCTTGAAAGAATGAGGATGTACCTTCACAAAAAACAAAAAAAACAAAAAGAAGTGTCAAAGTGAAATGTCAGAGATATCAACTGTCAAACTTAGTACTTAAGGAAATTGGACATTTCATATTTAATAACCTAAATATATCAAGCAGTAAATCAGTTACCCTAAAAAACAAGCTCTGGAATTACAAGACTTATCAGTCTTGGATTTGAATGAAATGTTCATTAACACCAACTTCCAAAAGAACCCAGTAAATGCCCAGATGAAATAGCTTCTAATTCCAGACAGTAAGCCAGGCATCTGAAACAACAACAACATAAAAAGGAGTAATATTTCCATTTGGGTACTGGATATCTCTAAACATTTATATACTGTTCTCATAAGACAGTGCCTTTTCTTAGATGCTAAACACTATTGCATTTATAAGCAAAGGTTAAAAGTGCTAGTCAGACCCTGCACCCCAGTTCAAATTTCTCCTGTAATTTCTAGCCAGTATTACATTGTCAGCTTAAAAGCATGCCCTCATTCTTAAGCTGCACCCCTCAAATTTAATAAACACATAGGAATCTGAGGTCAACAGTACTATATATGTATTTATGAAAGAATCTTCTCAGAGACAAAAAAAAATGATGTAGTAGCTTTTTAAAAAAAAATAGGCAATGGTCTAGTAACAAATCTTTTGGACAAAGACTATAAGAGAGAAATTGGGCCTTCTCTAACAGCAAGAAGGAGGTGACACCTAACCAGACACCTGTTTACTCCTTAATGTTTATGATGAGACCAGGTGTCTGTGTGGCATCAGCTAAAAAGGATGGTTCCACATGATGGACTGGAGCTGAAAGGGCCAACCACAACCGCAGCCACCAGTGCCTAAATGGAATGCTGTTACTCTGGGTGGACACAGTGGGGGTGTAAGTAAATATGTGGGATCTAGATGCTAACTAAGGGCACACGGGCTGCTCCTAAGAAATCTCTGGGTACCTTTTACAACCTTACCAAACTAGCTGTTCCAAACACAACAGCTATATTGCCTAACTTAAATAGGCTGAGTTGTTAAGTCTTCACAAAATGAGGAGTTGCTGCCGTGAAAAGCTGTGAACACAGTCAGATGTTGTTAAGGGCTTAAAGAAAGTTCTGGAGGAACATGGCGCACAGGTTAACCATTCAGAAGAAAGCCAAATGGAAACCATGGTGAAGAACAGACACTATTTTCATCAACACATTTAAGGTCAGAAAAAGGATTATAGATTTTAGAACTGGAAAGAATCTGAGACATTATTTAACCCACGTCTCTCTTTTTTAACATGTAAAGAAACTGAGACCCAGGAAAGTTGTTTGCTCAATGTGGCATGAGTTTTCTTTATTTCCTGTTTAGACTTTTCCCACTATTTTGGCCTCCTCTGCGTGAGTTTCTCAAGGACAGGGATTTTAGCTAGCCTTCTAGCCAGTTTTTATAGTCCATACGTCTTTGTATAATGAGGGATTTCGTGTGTAAAGCCTGACCTCTTAGGCTTCCTCCCTTGCAAGTCGACTTTTCCTTCCAGTTCCCGTACACCACACGAAACAAACCAATATTAGGGCAACACATTGCTCTTCATGACTTTATGGAGGAAGTAAATGGGCAGCCAGGGCCACCAGCAAATCATTTTGTTGCTCCAAAGATGAAGGAAGAATCATGCAAACATCACCCTTTGAGGAGGCTAAAATTCACTCCTAGAGGAAGATGAAGCGCTAACATGCGACAAAACAAGTCTGTCAAATTAGACCTGCGAATGAGAGAAAAGGACCACATTACATGATTAGTAAATATGTGCACTGAGACCCAGAAGGGTGACACACAAATATCAAGTGAGGAATCAACTGGAGAATGTCCTATGAGTATCTTCAGCTCATTTTTGGTGACATAAATGCCCTTCACTCTTTTGGCAAATAGTTACTGAGCACCTACTGTGTGCCAAGCATTGCTTTAGACCTGAAGATTGGTCGGTGGAAAAGCCAATTTCCCCCCCTCCCTCAAATACAAAGTCGCAGTCCTCCTAACCATTCCTCCCCAGCCTCTCTATTACTCAGCACCCTGTGTCCTTGCACATCTTGCGCCCTTCCTCCCTTTAGGCTTGCCTCTAGCGCCAGCACATTAGCCCAGGCCTTCATGACCTCATGCCTCAGCCAGTTTTCTTTTTTTTTTTCAATTCAGAATATTACGTGGGTACCAATGTTTTGATTACATGCTTTGCTTTTGTGCAGTTTGAGTCAAAGTTACAAGTGTGCCCATCACCGAGGTAGCACTCATCGTACCTGTTAGGTGTGAATTTACCTTTCCCCTCCTCCTCCTCCCTCCCCCCTCTTGGTTTCAGCTGAGTTTTACTACCATATATGCACACGGGTATTGATCAATTAGCTCCAACCTAATAGTGAGTACACGTGGTGTTTGTTTTGCTATTCTTGCAATACTTTGCTTAGAAGAATGGTCTCTAGTTCCATCCAGGTTGTTACAAAAGGTATTAGTTCACCGATTTTTCTAACAGATCTCTCTGTCTTCTTTCAACCTAAAATGTATACCATGATCCAATTATAGTTTCAAAAATTCCGATTTATTCTGGTTAGTTCAATTCTCAAAAGTTTCAAATGGCTCCACATAGCCTACCTTGGACTCCCCACGCTGGCATGTCCTAGCCTCCAAGTTCTGGCTCCATCTCTTCTGTCCAAACTTCGGAAGCAATTTTACAGTATATTAATGTTTTTGACCACATATTCTATAAGTTTACACAAAAAGAGAAAAGATTTATGAGACAAGGAATTCTTTCATTTATGTGTGTTTTGCATTCCTATGAAAGTTATTTTAAATCAACATAATGTAACTAGACTTTAAATTTCCCATGGAAACAATGTTTTTATAAAGAGTTTCACTCCGACCAAGAGGATAATAACCAACATTTTTATTGCAGGTCATGATAATGGAAAAAGCGCTGTAAGTCAAAACGACATAAGATGTTATTTTCTGTAGAAATAGCTATACTTCTAACCAAGCATTTATTGAGCAACCTTTTGTGGAAGTCATAATCACCATATATTATCAACTCTAGGCCACCTACCTATGTACTGTGAAATATAAGGCCTTCTAAAGTGTATGTAAATAATCAAGGTAATACAATCATAAGCATACATTTAATATAATATGGTATTAAAATTTATTACACAATTTTCTTTGCTTACTTGATAACTTCCACTTTATTTTCACTACAGTAAATTAGAAGGTAAGATATATCTTCACCAAGGACATAGAATTTAGGAGGACTACCTTGGGTCAATTTTGACAGCATCTTTGAGAAAGAGAGCCCTAGGGCTACTTATAACGTTTTTAAGCAATAATAATACAGAGAAATTCAAATTGTTGGTGCCCTTTTTTTTTCTCTCAAGAAAAAATATTCTTGTAGTATTAAGCTTAGCATTAGAGATTAAATTAAAAGTCTATGTGTGTTTACAAACTTTCTTGAACAGCAATACCAGTAGTGCAAGCAACCTGTAATACATAAAGTGGGTCTCTCAGATTAATTTTTGATCACTTACCATTTCTTACTTAATAGTATTGAGAAGATTCAAAGTGTGATGAGCAAAGCCAAGCCCAGAGAACCTAGTGTTAAGTTGGATTTTAAACAAGTGAAGTCAGTCTCTCTACCTTAGTCACAGTTGAGTTGTTGGCTTATATTAATAGTTACAGAATGTAGCCAGCCCTCAACATGTAATTGGTCATTTAAGAGAATTTTAATAGACAATGTCCTCAGATTTAGTGGCTAATTTTTTCCACAAACACATCAAACTGTAAAGTACAAATGTTTTTGCTCCAGTGTGTACCAAAAGACTTTAAAATGTGTGTGCCTCAGTATGTGTAACAGACTCAGCAATTTCATCTATAGTAATTTATCTAAAGAAATAAAGATCCAAGGAAATATACAAAGTTGTAATTATAAGAACGTTCATCACAACATGGGTTATAACAGTGAAAAAGTAAATAGTATAAATGTCCATCAACAAGGAAATAATTAACATATTAGCATGCATTCAGGTAATACATTACTGTATTAGCCTGGGTTCTAGCCAGAAAGCAGAGGCCAAGCACACACGTGCAGGTAGTGTATTTTGGGAGGTGAACCCAAGGAAAAGTAATGAGGGACCAGGAAAAGTGGGAACAGGGAAGAAAGAAAATCCACTATTAAGGTGCATTATCAAACTGGAAACTACGGGAAACTAGAGCTTGATCCAACTGGGAGCCTCTAAGGCCCCTAAATGCACCCTTCTGAATTGTCAGCCTAAGAGATAGAACTGGGGAGCAATTAGTCACTGTCCCCATCCCCTGCTGGTCAAGTGTTTTCCCCGTGAGGATTAACACCCTCACACTTCCTGGTCTGCACATACTCAAATGCTAACTGGGTCCCCACAAGGTTTCCACTTGTGGTGTGAGGAGCCCCAGGGTAGAACCTGACGAAAACATGGCGCAGCTAAAGCAGGTAGGCGTAAGGTAACACCCGTGCAATGGCCGGGGTAAAACTGGGGCTGAGGGGATGCGAAGCGTGAGAACAAGGAGTGTCCAGCATAAATACCACGTGCCACGAAAGTGATGATGTGGTTCTATCATCTGTTCTACCTTGATAAGGGAGTAACACACGTTACAAAAGACTGTGAATAGTATTTGGTGCCATTCGTTTTAGTTGGCTAGCTTTACTTTCTAGTAACAGAGTCCCTCAAGGTAGCTTTTAAAGGGGAGGAGGAGCTTTAATGAAAGAATCAACAGAGCAAAAAGGGAAATGGGGATCTCAGAGGAACCATGGTACATACAGCCCTGGGCGAGGAGGGGGATGGAAGCCACCAAACATGGAAACAGCTCAAATATCGGGTACTCTCTCCGTCTCACTCGCACCCTAGTTCTGCTGTTCTCTCCCTCTTGGCTGGCTCCCCCTGCCTATCCTCTCCACCTGTGAATCTCTGCTCCCTCATCTGAGGCGTGGTTCCTGCTTCTTCACAGCCTTGGGCTGTGCGTACATTTCCCAACAGAGCTCTCAGGGCCGGCTCCCCTGCAAACTCTTTCCTCCCTGATTTCTCCCCCACATGTGTTCCTCTCTCAGTAAACGCCTTCATCTTTCACAGATCGTGTCGCTGCCCTGCTTCAGACCCTCCAGGGCTTCAAACCCTCAGCGCACTGAGAATAAAATCAGAATAAAATCCTGACCAACCAGGGCCCTCACGACTCTAGAAGGTCAGGCCTCTCCACCTTTATGCCACCCGCCACCCCCACTGCCTCCCACTCCTCTCCAGACAACCATGCCAAGCTCGCTCCTACGTCAGGGCCTTTATCCTTGCTGTCCCTTCTGCCTGGAACACAGTTCCTCTGGCTCTTCACTTATTCAAGTCTCAGTTCAGCCATTTCCTCAGAGAACCCTCTCTGCCCAGCCTACCTAAACCAGCTCACTGTCCCAACAACTTCCTGTCACATCGCCCTGCTTTAATTCTTTCAGAGCACTTTTCATCACCTGAAATTACTTCGTTTGTTTACTTTATTGTCCTCCTTTCCTTGCTATCTGCAGTACCCTGGACAGCGTTGGCCACACATTAGGTGCTCAGTGACTAACCATCGTTGAACCACTGAATGAATGCACGGATAGTAGTGGTACAGGTTCCCCACAGGAGAAAGCTGATTGGACCAGCTTGTTCTTTTTACCAGATCACATCATAGTCACTGGCCGATTTATGGCCAACCCATGGGCCAAGAACCCTGTCCTAATTCAGAAAGTTACAACAAGGTGTGAGCATAGGCCACCTTGCCCCGCCCCTTCAGCAGGGATGATGGGCAGACAAGCAGAGTTACCGAAAGCTCTAATGCAACATCTTTTGGGGTATAATCTTTTATAAACCTGTAGATCCAATTCATCCAGTTTCAGAGAAATTTTAGAGCAATATTCTTGCACCCCTCAAAGAATATTAAAAGAGAATCCAAACACATAATCCAGAGAAATACATTAAAATTTCTTGCCTTGCCACTTTATTCTCAATCTACTCAAATTCTCTGGAGACTCTCTGTTTCCAACCCCAAGAAAGCCCCATACCCATGCAGTTTTATCACTCTCTCTTCCTCCTCTTGCTTCTTCTTCCTCACCCCTAAACAGATTTTCTCCCATCATGTAACACCCACTGAGGTGTAGTGTCCTAAGAAGTATAGGGTGTCTTCCTCTTTCACTCTTTTTTTCTCAAAGACAACTCATCCAGTTCCTGTGCTCTCTATCTCTGTCACCCATTCCCCTCCTCATCTTCGCTGGCAGGGCTGGGGAGGAGCCTCTATAAATTCACCAGTTAAATAACTGTTTTTGCTCCCATTATACAAGGCCCATATAGAGGGCTCATATTCAGTTCCCATGTCCCAGTACAGTGGTAGTGGTTGTTTATGGCTGACATCTACTCTGATTGGTACATGAATATGCCATTTCATTTGTTAAATATTTTTAATATCAACTGTATACACATAAATGCATACATACATGCACATATACATGCACATGCATATATGTATTGTGCATTTATGGAGAGGAAGAAGAGACACGTAAGGAAATAGAGGAAGAATCAGAGGACAAGAACCTGTACCACAGCCCGAGGAAGAAGCTATAACTGTCACTGCACACACGAATACACAGTTTATGTATACAGTAGCGATACTCACACACAGAAGAAATTCCTTCAGCCCAGGGCCAGAAATAACTCTTTCTCCTTTTGGTCTAAATATAGAATGTGGTTAGCAAAAGGGAGAATTTAAAGAAATGTGTTCTCTCCATCTCCAAAGAATGTGCATTTCCCAAGAGCAAGGTATGGAAAAATATATTAATATTATATGTATTAATATGTCTTTCTACACTATCTCAAAGCAGTCTCAGACCCTCATAATTAAATACATGAGAGCCGGGAAACATAAAGCTCTCACAGCTGCATCAACTTTAAGAATTAGAATGATGTCCTAGACCATAAGAAATCTGAAGGAGAAGACCTTTCTTGTTCATCTTTGCATGTCCTAGTACATAATAAACACATTAGTAAGTGTTCTATCAAAATCTTGAGTGCTTTTATTAAATACAACTTATAGCTGATATCTGTTGTTTTGGTCCCTATATTTGTCATGACTCTCCTTAGTGGAACTACTTTTCCACCAGTCTTGGGCCATGTGATTTGGATGGCTTATCTCACTCTTAAATCCAGTGTGAGCCAGGGCTGGACAATGTTTATCAGCAGATTGAATCCTCTTACACAAAGTAACTGATGCAAGTACAGGCACATGACCCAATTCAGGCCATTGATGCAGGGCTTTTGCTCATCTGCTGAGGGTGAGAGGTCCTCTCTTCCCCAATAGACTCGAACTCTTGGGAATGATAAGTCCTGGGAGGCTGCAGCCCTCTAACAGCAGGTCAACATGTTGGCCTCATTCTTAGACAAGTAGATCCTGTCTAAGAATGGGGCCAATAAGTAGACAGGATCTACTTGTCTAAGAAGGAGGCCAACATGTGAAATCAAGGGAAATTGAAGTGAGACCCGGTCCTGGAGATGTTTCTAGAGCACCTGTGTCAAGCAACAAGTAAGCCAGCCTCCTCATTGGACTTGCCAGCTACAAAAGCCAGTAAATCCTCTTCTTGATTGAATCCACTTAAGTTGAGCTTTCCTTGCTTTTAACCAAATGAAACTTAATTGATACACTGTTCACAACATACAGATGCCCTTTCATTTCTATGCTTTCCTCCAAGAAGATACAGAGTAGAGCCCATCAGAAATAAGTCTTGCCAATAAACTATTCTGAAAGGGGGGTCATCTTACTTGGTTTTGACAACTCTGGACTGCTAAATCTTGAGTTTAATTAATTAAGTTGGATCTTGACAGTACAATAAAAACCTTACATGATAATAAAAACCTTACATGACTCTTAATTTCAGAACTTTATAAAGACAGACTTGTTGAGAATGATAACCTACCTTATAGAATAAGAAGCATAAACATGTTACTACTATACAGTTAATATAAATATTTATGTACCAACTACAAATGGAATTCTAATGCTAAATAAAATTTCAATTCCAAGCTCACTAGGGAATTGGTTTTTCTTAAAAATATTAACTAAATTTGGCTACCAATGCAGTCTCTATTTTTGTCCACATTTCTCTTTTCCTTGCATTGTCCAGGTCAATCCCCCAACTCTTTCTTCTTAGGTCCAGAGCGGGGACACTGCTTCTCTGAGTCGGGCCCTTATTCATGTCCACTGCAGTTGTTTGCAGTTCTATCCACAGTGCCTCCAAATTCACTTTAAAATACCAAGTCCTTATTAATAACACTCCTAAAAAGGTCCCACCAGGCTTTCCTAGTACTTCAGACAATTTTTAGCTCTATAGTTCTTCCCAATTTAAAAACAAAATGAATTTCACAAACAGAATTGAAATGTCAAATTTTACTACCATCTGGATTTAAAGACTGCAAGAAAAACTAGGTTTGGGTTGTTTTATTTTTGTAGCCAAAGTGAATGTATTACAGTACATTTGTTTTCAGACCATTTACCGCTCTATCTCTATGCATTTCACTCTAGGGGAATAAGGTATTCAAGAGAAAAAGAGGAAACCATCCAGAAAATTCTAAGAGGACTCTATAAAATTTGGTAGTTGCATTCGATATCATGGAAGAAAAATCTTCCAATTCCTCTTCATCATCGTCATGAGGATAAACCCGATCTGCTCACTGCACCAAATTTAGAACCGTGAATGTGAGTTAACAACTTGGCTCTGCTCCTCTGGGGGCTTACAATCTGATATATGCACAGACATAAAGGATATACGGGCAACTTAACAAAGGCTTTATGGGAGATCTGACGGAGGAGGAGGGGTGACGGTGTCCCGTGGGCTGTGACACATGCAAAAGGTAGCAGTGTAATTTCATATGCTGGAAGAGCCCGTACAGCATGCATCAGTCAACTCTCTCAAGAACCCCAAAGGGTCAACCAACAAAAGACTGGTCAAGGACTACCCACTGAATTTTAGAGACATGGAAACTTAGACCCTGAGAAGTAATGATTTGGCCTAGGTGACTTGTGAGAAGCAAAGCCAGGACCTATGCCTCAAAATGCTACATTGGCTTTTGGCCAATATTCCCTGGATAAAAACCTGGTTTCTCCCCGAACTTTAGGCAATCCTCATACACCCATTTATTCAGCCCCAAGTTATGATCCAACTGTGTTCCACACATTGTGCTAGAAGCTGTGGTTACAGCAGTGAAAAAGACAAGATTCCTGCCCCCATTGAGCATACATTTAGCAGAAAATATAAGTTTTTTTTCAATTTTGCATTTTTTATTGTGGGAAAATATACAAAACAGGAAACTTACCATCTTAGCCAATTTTAGATGTGCAGTTCAGTGGCATTAAGTCCATTCACATTCTTGTGCAACCATCACCACCATCTAGCTCCAAAAGTTTTTAACTTATCAAACTGAAATTCTGTATCCATTAACAATAACCCCCTATTCCCCTCTCCCACCAGCCCCTTTGTATCTCCATAAATTTGATTACTCTGCCTCATACAAGTGGATAATACAGTATTTGTCCTTTTGTGTCTGGCTTATTTCTCTTAGCTTAATATCTTCATGGTTCATCCATGTTGTAGCATGTGTCAGAATTTCACTTCATTTTAAGGCTTAATAATTCTATTGTATGTATATTGCACATTTTATTTATTCACTAATCCATCTGTGGACATTTGGGTTGTTTCCACTTTTGGGTTATTATGAATAATGCTGCTATGAATATTAGTGTACCATTATCTGTTTGAGTCCCTACTTTCTGTTCTTCTGGGTATATCCAGAAGTGAAATTGCTGGATCATATGATAAAGTCAACTTTTAATTTTTTAAGGAACCAGTATTTCACCGCAGGTGCACAATTTTACATTCCCACCAGCAATGCACAAGGATTCTAATTTCTCTACAGCCTTGCTGGCACTTGTTATTTTCTGAGTTGTTTATTTGTTCATTTGTTTGTTTAATAACAGCCAGCCTACTAATGAGTATAAAGTGATATCTCATTGTGGTTTTGATTTGGATTTCCCTAATGATTAGTGATGTTGATAAGCATCTTTTCGTGTGCTTAGTGGCCACGTGTATATCTTCATTGGAGAAATGTCTATACAAGCCCCTTGCCCATTTTTGAATTGAGTTTTGAGGTTGTTATTGAATTTTAGGAGTTCTTTATATATTCTGGATATTAACCCCTTATCAGATATGTGATTTACAAAGATTTTCTGTTGTCCCACAAGTTGCTTTTTTTCACTCTGTTGATAATGTCTATATTTGTGTATTTATATACAGTCTATAGCTATATAGGAATACCCAAGACTGGGTAATTTATAAAGAAAAAAATGTTTATTTGGCTCATGATTCTGCCAGCTAGAAGACTGGGCCTCTGGTGAAAGCCTCAGGCTGCTTCCACTCGTGGTGGAAGGCAAAGGGGAGCCAGGATGTGCAGAGATCACATGGCGAGAGAGGAAGCAGGAGAGAGGAGGGAGCAAGGTGCAGGCTCTTTTTAACAACCAGCTCTCTCAGGAACTAACAAAGAGAGAACTTACTCTTATCTTGAGGATGGCACCAAGCCATTTATGAGGGATCTGCCCCCATGACCCAAACACCTTCCATTAGGCCCCACCTCCAACACTGAGTATCGAATTTCAACATCAGGTTTGGGGGAAAACATCCACACTATAGCAGTGTCCTTTGAAGTGGATACAGATTTAAATAATAATTATAAGTGTTGGGCAGACTGTGAAAGTAAAGGTATAGAGATAAATAATAGGAAACCTCATTTAGAGTGGGAGAGTGAAAGCCTTCCTCCCTCATTCACTCATCCACAGCTCTAGGTAGTAGGGATATCACAGTGAACAAAACAGACAAAGTCCTGGCCCCAAAGAGCTCTCATTCTAATGGTATTTATGAAGTGACATCTAAGTTGAAAGACGAAGGATGAAAAGGAGTTCACTGGGGGCTGAACAGTGGGGTGAGATAAAAGATTAGACTGACAGAGAGTGGAAGGAGCTCTCCAGGGGCAAGAAACAGCCTGTCTGAAGGCCTTAATAAGATGAGAAGGTGATGTGTTTAAGGAACAGAATGACAGCTACCAAGACTTGAGCAGAAAAATCAACAAAAAGGTAAACCTGACAAAGTGGACAGGGCCCAGATTATAGATTACACTATTCTGGGACTTTGGTTGTCATCCAAAAGCAATGGGAAGCCACTAAGGGTTTTAGGCAGAAGAAGGACATAAACAGACTTACATTTATGAAAAATTACCTGACTCCAGAGAAGAGAATGGACAGAGAGAGGGGCAGTAAATGAGAGACTGATTATGAGGATATTGCAGTAGTGGATCTTGGATCAGAAGAGGTGCAAGCTGTACTAATGAGAATACTAAGTAGAAATGAAAGAAAACTAGCTTAACTAAAAGTAGAAACTTAATGTCTCACAAAACATGAAGGTCCAAGGAGTAGCCTCAAATCTGGCTGGATCCAGGGATTCTCATGAAGTCAGCAGGTCCCCGTCTACACCACACACATCTATATCAGAAATGCATTATTTGTGGCTGCCCACAACCATTTTTATAGCTTTATAGTTTTCCACATTGTGAATCTTGCCTTCCAAAAGTAGAATATAAAAAATTATATTTTCTGGACTCCTTTGCATTTAAAGCAAAGGCATCTGATTTAGGCATTGCCAAACAGATACAACTATGCAAGACTGGGATTAGAGGGGAGTGACAAGCAGTGATAGCCCTGACCTGAGAGAATGAATAGTGGTCAATGTGTCTTGTACTTCTGGGGCTACAGGCTTAAGTTCAGAGTTGGGGCATGTCAAGCAGCAATAGGTAACAGAAATGGTGTCTTTGATAGAATAATTCTTCAATCATCTTAGACATTGATCTTAGCTGCAATGTTCATGGCAATGAACTATCAAGCCTGTTTTCCAGAAATTTAAGAAATTCCTCAAGTTGCCTAATATCTTTTAAATACATCCATTTTTATTTAATTTAATTGGACTATCTGGAATGGATTCTGTTGCTTATAATAAGAATGTTAACTATCATACCACTCCCTTATTCTTGACTCCTTTTGTATGTTGGCTTCATTCTCCTCTCATGCAGACTTTCTTCACATGGCAAGGAAAAGGACATTAGGAGCAGACATACTACTTCCAATGTAACAGAAAGAAATGTAAAATATGTGGACAGCGCAGATGCAGGCAGGTTGGTAGGTTTAGTGATGGGAAGATGAGGTCATTCTAAGTTAATTGCATTTGATTGGTTAAGGTGATTGGCTGGGAGTAAATGGGGTGAAAGAATGGAGGCAGAGTGTAAGGGAGTGAATGCACCAGGGAAATATAGTAGCATCATCTGCCAGCATAGGATATCATTTGGAATTTAGGATGGAAAACTTTAGGCAAGTCTAGTCAGCATGGTTGTATGAATTTTCTTCAGTGACATTAGTCACTCTCAGATATAGTCACAGCATAGGAGGATAATTGGGTTTCACAAGAGGTGAATTTTTTCAGATGTGTTCATTGAAGAGAAAAGGAGGCAAGAAAGTTCAGGTTTTCTGTAAGAAGGCAGAAAAAGTGCCAGACCAAGGAAATCAACTGGGCAAGAAGATAAATGACAATGTGAAGATGAGAGAACGTAAAAACACCAGTAGGGTCAATGAATAGAATGTCCCTATGGGATCAAAGAACGGTTCCAAGAGAACTGATACAAGTAAGAATGAGAATCAAGACGTGGTCAGATGGCAGAATAATGCTTGCTGTCCAGAGATTTTGAAGGAGGTGAGGGTATTGGGAATGACTGCTACAATGTGTCTATGGTGTGGCCATGGCAATGGCAGTGGCTGGTGGAAGTGGAGTGGAAGAGATTATTGGAGCAGAGAAGTTCAAGAAATTGAGAGACCACGCTATTGCATAGATCATCTACAAAGACAGCAAAACTGACAAGATTGATTGCAGGGATAAAGGAGGAAACCAATACAGCAAACTAGATGATAAAGTCATCAAAGAAAGATGGAAGATAACAAAGAAGTTCTGGAAGGTGGCATGAATTAGGAGCGATATTAGGTAGTAAAGTCGAAAGACATTAGCTTAATGGACTTAGGTTTTCAAAGTCAAAAGAAAGACAGAAAGGAAAAAGATATCTATCTACTCCACCTACGGGTTCTGAGGCCAATGAGGGGTTGAAGGAAAAGACATCTTCCATTTGAAAGGAAAGTGCTTCTAGAAAAGCAGTTTCCTTGGGGGACAGCCATGTTTCAGTTAGAGAAGGGAAAGCAAATGTTCAGAAAAGAGTCTTGGAACATAGGAGAGTTTTCTGATAGAAAACCAGGAATTCCAGAGTGCTGTGTAGGAGTTTGAGATTACAGAGAAGCATAGAAGATATAGCAGACTGGGGGAGGTAGAAAGCAGTGTGGAGATAAGCAACATGTGATAGTAACCTGGGAGGTTTGCACTTCTGGTGTTAACTGCTGTTACTGGAATGTAGGGTGTGTTGGGAGCAGTACTGGAAACCTAGAGAAAGGTGAGTAACCAATGTCATCAGAGTATTTAGCTAGGAGGTGTGGGCTCATTGTTCATTCCTGCATCTCACCAGGGCTGTCTGGGCCTGGGGAATGGAAGACGGCCTCCCAGGGGAACAGCTCATCCTGGGCTGAGGCTATTCAGTGGGCAGAGCTGGCTGGGAAGGAGCCACTTCTTTGGAAGCACTAGTTGCTGTAGAGACCTCCAGACCCTGGTCTCTCTTCATTGCAGTGTTGTCACAGCCCAAGCACCAGTGGGGCTACTGGTTGCCCCCCCAGGTGGGAGGTGCAGACAGAAGGGCCATAGTCTGTCTCGGGGCAGAAAGTTTTGTGGCAACTGGAAAATGAGACCAAGTGAGGGGTCAGATTCATTATGGGGACATTAGTCTCTCCTGGTGGAGGGGGAAAGGGAGTTATACTAGGTTTGTGTGTTTTGGGTTTTTTTTTTTTTTTCTTTGCTGTTTTGGTCATCTAGAATCTAGCCTCATATTTAATTAAGTTTTCTTTCCTCCATTTTTCAGGTTCTATTACCCTGAATAGTGTCTCTTTGAACCCTAGAAAAGTCCTCTTCTTCCTTGACCATTATTTCAACAAATGATACAAGCTAGGTATGATTGAACTGCCTGCATGCAACATTTCAAACAGTGTCCAATGACACTGTTTGAAATGTTGCATGTGTCCATCAAAGTGTCCAATGACACTTAAGGCTTGAGACTTCAGACAGTTACTGCTTTCTTGTCACACTTTGTTCCCATTCCCACCACAACAAAACAATAATAAGTAGACAAAGACACACGACATATAGATTATAGATATATTAGACAGACATAAAGATGGATAGATAGATAAATAGATAAATGAGAACAGAGAAGGAAGGAAAAGGAGAAAGAAAGGGAAGGGAAGATAGAGGAGGAAAGAGGAGAAATAGGTAAGATACGGGTAACCCTTTCATGGCTGGTAAAATGTCTAGGTATTCTTTGGAATAATTCAGTCTTATAATCTTATACAAAGGATAATCTTATTTAGAAACCTAATTGGCAAACTTAAAGCTAATTTCCTAACTTCCCAACTTCTATGTCCAAAAACTTAGTACAACTCCCAGACAAATGCACACTTGAAGTAGGAAAGGCCTACAGAAAGAGTTAGAAGGCCACTCTGGAGCTGTCTTCCTAATCATGGAGTCAGAACTGATCTTAAAAACCCCAGGGTAAAATAATCAGTTTGGAGTCAAAGTCAGAGCTCTGGACAAAAGACCTGCTTTAAATGGAAGCTGAATCCTGATCTTGTCTGGAAAAGGGGTTAATCTCATAATAATGAGGAAGAACTGGCATCTTCTCTCAAGAAGGGGGTCAGGAGCAGGGTGTGGAGGACAAGGATGACACCCAAGGAGCCCTCACTTAGAATCTCATTGTGAGTTTACCCCTCAGTAGCCTGTGAAGACTTTTCCTACATTCCCTTTAAATAAACACTGTGCTTTTTGTTCTGTGTTCACTCCAGAGACTGAGCTGGGAAAGCGTAGACATAGCCTAGATCATAAGTTCTCAAATGCTCATGCACTATGAATTCCCCCTAGAGAAGAATCATCACACCTATAAACTCCCAGGACCCTGTCCTCTGAGGTGCAGAGACCTCACCTCACTTCATCCTCGTGTGTGATCTCTGGGAAGGTGTTGTTTTCATTCCCATTTTGCAAATGAAGAAGTTGAAGCTAAAGAAAATTAAGCAGCTTGACCAAGTCATTCCATTAATACATAGCAAGACTGGTCTTACGTGCAGGGTGTCCAATGACAGATCCTGTGTTGTATCAACTCCATGAACACCATCCTGTTCACTTATAACCATACGAGAGTTCTGCAATTCAGAAGAAAATGGGTTATTTTGAAAGTTGGTTTGTCTGGGAGGAAAATTCCTCCACATCTAAGTTGTTTTCTTATTAAATCCCTCATACGCACACACATACAACTATTCTGCACTTTTTAAAAGCTGTCATGACAGTCATCCAAGCAAAATGGAAATTTAAAAAAATTTTACAGCATTTCAAAGAATGTTAAATTACAAAAAAAAAAAAGTGAGAATTATTCCTCCAGGGCACAGAATTATTTATATAGCTACCACAACTTCCAAAACAATGTTGATGTGTGAAGACATTTGTTCCATTAAGAAAAAGAAACTCCCCTGACCTTTTCAGGTTCATTGTTCCTTGATTAGTCAATCCAAAGTAAGCATTCCTGGCATTGTTGTACAATCGCTCCCTGCTGTATTCCAAAATATTTATATGGCATGACACACTTGAGCTATGTTTGCTTAGAGCTGTTAGGGTTAGAACCACTTTAAGGCACACACAGATCTGTAATCCAGCCCGTGTTCCCATCAGACATTTTCAGTACTCCTCATCCCCTCCATCCTCTCTCAAATCTCTGTTTCTGTCATCCACCTGTCTCTTTCCACTTGTGCCAGCGTGTTCATCGAAACGTACTCTAGCTATTGATCATCTTGTTTTATTTAACCTACTTCTTTAATGTGTCCTATAGATCTCTCTTCTCATGTGAATAAGGACTCTTTATGCTTTCTTCACACACCTCTCACACTGATTGCCCTGTATTCCAAAACTTCCCTTCAGTCCCCTCCCACTTCAACCCTGCAAAGTTCACCCTCCAAAGAATATCCCTGATGGTGTCACTTACCTATAATAGGGCCTATAGATTATGCAAGCCTACAATAGATCCCTCATGCTTACTGAGTAAAGCAAACTCTTTAGCCTGGCAGTCAGAGCCCTCCACAGTATGACCAAGCTTGTAACTACATGTTTTCTAGATATACCCTGTGTTTCTCGCCTTTACGTTCTTAACTTATGCTCTTCCTTTTGCCTGCAGAGCTTTCATTCCCAACTATAGCTACTGAAATCTGGCCAACCTTCAAGGTCTAGCTCAAATCTTGGAACATCTTCCCTGATCCTCTGAGTTGAATTTGATTGTGTTTGTTTGTTTGTTTTATCAGTAGTTCCTCAATATTTTTATGATTTTGTGGCTCTTATTTTATTCTATTATAATTAAAGATGTATATCTGCCTTCTTTACCATATAATAAGCTCTGTGAAGACAAGGATCATGTCTTATTTTTATATCCCCTAAAGGACTCAGCAAAATTTTTTGCACATAAAAGGCCATCTGTACATATCTGTTAAATTCATATGTACATATTTTTAAGAAATCACACACTGGAATTCAGTGTTTCTGAAACTGCTCATTATGACCATTTGTCTATGTAGACAAAATGCAGCTTTCAAGGCTTCTTGATGGCATATCTCTTAGGAATTGACAGAAAGACCTTAGAAGGTAGATATTTATCATAGTTATAAAATATCCTCCCCACCCCCTTCAGCCTCTCCCTCAAATCATAATGATGGCTAGGCTTTCGGATGAAATGATCACTTTAGAGTAAAATAATTGTTGTAATCTTCTTTCCTGGTTAAAAAGACAAGAAAATATTTCCCCTTCTGAAGAGCCTGGTGTATGAGAGATGAAGAACATGTCAATTCAAAAACAGCAATGGCAGGGATAATTTGTCAAGACTTTAGAATGCTTTGTAAAACCCACCATGGACTTTCAGTCTTTGTAGTTAGCAAGTCCCAGAAGCTTCATGGTGCAGCAAAAGGGCTTTGGACTTACTCCAGCCTACCCACTGATGGGCTACAAGAACTCACCAAAGTCACTCCTTGTTTTCCGTCTTAATTTCCCCACCTATAAAATAATGAGTTTCACATATTGGGTGGTCTCCAAGGCTCCTTCTGTCTCTGACCTTCTCTGACTCTAAGATATGTCTCTGCGCCCGAAGCCCTCTGAAGCAATACAGCAAATGAGTGAAGAATCTAAGTACCAATGTCAGGCTGCTGGGGTATAAATTCTACCTTGGCCCCTCCAGCTGTGTGACATCAAAGAAGATAAGTAACTTCTCTGTTCTCAGTTTCCCCATCTGTAGAAAGCTTATGATGATGATACTAATGGTAGTAACTATATCATAGGGTTCTTGTAAGAATTAAAAGAAATGTATATGTTCTTTGTGTTAGTGCTGAGTAAAAAAAAAAAAAAGTAATAAAAATAAAAAAAAGAAAGAAATGTATAAACTGCTTAGCATAATGCCTGGCACATTCCAGCACTTGAGGAATTTAGTGATCATTAACTCAAATAGGGTCTATCTTCAAAAACAGTAAGTGTATCCTAAGAATACTAAGTGAACTACCTTCTGTAGGTACCCAAGTATGCCCTGAGGCAGCCAGGAAATGGCCTTCGATTTCCAAAGGCAGATATTACAAACTGGTAACCCACAAGCTGTATGCGCCATGATTGTATTTGCTTAGTATGAACAATGTTGTTGACGACATTCTTTAATTGAATTGTTTAATTTAATTTGATTGCCAATATTTAAAAATCAGAGTTTCACATTCTGGTTTCTCTTTAAAGATTGGAATATCTGGCAATAGTGGACCTGCATTTCTGTAAGCACCAATGACCAGAGCTTCCCCTTAATGTTCTCATCACTACCTATCATCCTCCCAGAAGCCTCCTCCCTCTAGGCACTGCCATTTTGATCCCTGTCCTATGGAATGAGAGCAATTGTTCTTCTCCATTAAAGAAAGCCCATACTTTCCCCCCCATATGTAGAGAGTTCAAAAAGGAACCAACACATTCAGGGAAATAGAGCTGAAATATGGAGGTTAGCAGGAGACCTATTTACATCATTTGATTCCAGGAGCCAGCTTGGCCTGAAGCCCTTACATCCTTAGATTCCCCAGTTAAGTGAGTCATTAAATTCCATTTTTAACTGAGGTAGATTTATTTGGATTTTATTCCTTGCAATCAAGAAACATAAACAATTCCATGACTAGTGTAGTCAATTCATCCTTGTTTTATCATGGAAATCCCCAGATCCCTGAAAACTTTGGTCCCAGGCAAATTAGGATGGTTGATTATCCTATTCATGGCAGAATTGTGGTTCAAAGTCAATAGCTATCATCAAAGTCTATACTTTCTACCTCTCCATATCTCATAAGAGATTCATTTCCAAAACTCATTATCATATTATCAAAATATGGACCCGATTTTTTTTTCTTTTTTTTTTGACAGAAGAGTGTAAGCTAGATCGATTTTGTTTTCTAATACCCTTTTCCTATGAAACAAACCATGGCTCCTTAGAGAAATGGCTGATTCTAGGGCTGGGGCAAGAAATATGTAAGATGAGCCTGGAGCATTTCATAGTATTAGAAAGTAAGGAAGTGTTCAAAAAATAAAATCATGGGACACATCAAAGAGATACAAGGTCCAACTGAAAGAGCCTTCAGTGGTCAAAACTGGGACAACTTGAACAACAAAATAAATAACATAATACTGGGTTATAATTCAGAGTATAATAAGGATTCATGAGCCCATACTGATGTAAATAAATGACTAAATAAATAAATGGGGAGAAGAGACAAATCTATTAATTCCAAATAATTTATGTAGATACTCTCCTTTGCAAAAGGTAAAACTTAAATTCCCACCCAGTTACCCTCTGTAGGGCTTTCTGAGCATAGTGATTTGCTTCCAAAGAGTAGAGTATATAAAGGGAGGAAAGTTACTTTACAGTATAGAAACCTGACTATCTTTTCCAGGTGATAGAGGTGAAAATTAAGATGATACATCATGTTGGTAATATGTAATCTTAATATGTGATAAGAATGGCACTGCATTCTGTGATCTACCAAAAACCCATAACCTCCATCTAACCATGAGAAAAACATTGAAAAAATCCAGAGAGACATTCTTCAAAAATCCTGATCAGTATTTCTCAAAACTGTCAAGATCATCAAAGACCAGGAAAGTTTGAGAAACTGTCAAAGATCAGAGGAGGCTACAGAGACATGATGTGTTAGTCCATTTGTGCTGCTATAACAGAATCTCCCAGGCTAAGTAATTCATAATGAACAAAAGCTTACTGACTTACAATTTTGGAGGCTGGGAAGTACAATATCAAGGTGCCAGCAACTGATGAGGGCCTTCTTGCTGTGTCATAACATGGGAGAAAGTATCACATGGTGGGAGGGCAAGATAGAGCAAGAGGGGCCAAACCCACTCCCATGGTAATGGCATTAGTCCATTCATAAGGGTTCAGCTCTCATGATCTAAGCACCTCTTAAAAGTCACACTTACCAATACTATGACACCAACTAAATTTCAACATGAGTTTTGGAGAGGACAAACATTCAAACTATAGCACATAATGACTAAATGTAATGTAATGTCCTACATGGGATCCTGAAATAAAAACAGGACATTGAAGAAAAACTGGTGAAATGTGAATGAAGTATTAATTGTAGTTTATAATAGTGTACCAATGTCGGTTTCTTATTTTTTAAACAGTAGAATTTATATTCCTAAAATTCTGGAGGCTATATATCAGTGACTGAGGTGTGAGCAGAGTTGGTTCCTTCTTAGGGCAGTGAGGGAAGTCTCTGCTCTAGGCCTTTCTTCTTGGCCTGTAGATGGTCATCTTCTCCCTGTGTCTTTATGTGGACGTCTCTCTGTGTGTCCTAATCTCCTCTTCTTTTAATGACACCAGTCATATTGAATTAGGGTCCTCCCTAATAAACTTATTTAACCTCAATTATCTCTCTCTCTCTTTTTTTTTTTAAACAGAGTCTCTCTTTGTTGCCCAGGCTACAGTGAGTGCCATGGCATCAGCCTAGCTCACAGCAACCTCAAACTCCTGGGTTCAAGCAATCCTCCTGCCTCAGCCTCCTGAGTAGTTGGGACTACAGGCATGCGCCACCATGCCCGGCTAATTTTTTCTACATATATTAGTCGACCAATTAATTTCTTTCTATTTATAGTAGAGACAGGGTCTCGCTCTTGCTCAGGCTGGTTTCAAACTCCTGACCTCAAGCAATCTGCCCGCCTCAGCCTTCCAGAGTGCAAGGATTACAGGTGTGAGCCACCGCGCCCGGCTCAATTATCTCTTTAAAGACCCTATCTTTAAATATAGTCACATTCTGCAGTACGGGTATTAGAACTTCAGCGTATGAAGTTTTTGGTGGGGTAACACAAAATTCAGCTCATCATACTCAGTAAATGTACTCTTATGATTTATACATTAAGTTGTATGTAAATTTTCCTCAAAAGAAAATACTGAAAACCAATACTGAACCAACACTGAACTGAAATTAATGATATGCATGTCGAAGTATTTAGGAGAAAGTATATTGATTTTTTTTTCAGAATATTACAGGGGTACAAAGGTTTTGGTTACGTGTATTATTCTTGTACAGCTTGAGTCAATGTTTATAAGTGTCCCATCACCCAGATAATGTGCAAATAAATAAATGGTAGCTGATCAAATTAAAAAAGCTTCTGCATAGCCAAGAAACAATCAATACAGTGAACAGACAACCTACAGATTGGGAGAAAATATTTGCATGCTATACATCCAATAAAGAGCTGATAACTAGAATCTATAAAGAACTCAAGCAAAACAGCAAGAAAAAATCAAACACCACCACTAAAAAGTGGGCAAAGGACATGAACAGAAGCTTTTCAAAGGAAGAAAATCTAATGGCCAACAAACATATGAAAAATACTCAATGTCTCTAATCATTAGGGAAATGCAATTCAAAACCACAATGAGATATCACCTAACTCCAGTGAGAATAGCTTTTATCAAAGAGTCCCAAAACAACAGGAGCTGATGTGGATGCAGAGAAAAAGGAACACTCATACACTGTTGTTGGGACTGCAAACTAGTTCAACCTCTATGGAAAGGAGTATGGAGATACCTCAGAGAACTACAAGTAGACCTACCATTTGATCCAGCAATCTCACTATTGTGCATTCCCAAAGGGGGGAAAAAAGGTCATTTTATAAAAAAGACACCTGCACTCAAATGTTTACAGCAGCACAGTTCACAATAGCAAAGATGTGGAAACAACCCAAGCACCCATCAATACATGAGTGGATTAATGAAATCCACATGAGTGGATTAATGTGGTACATGTATACCATAGACTACTACTCAGCCATTTAAAAAAATGGGAAATATCTTTTGTAACAACCTGGGTGGAACTGGAGACCATTCTTGTAAGTGAAGTATTGCAAGAATGGAAAAACAAACACCACATGTACTCACTATTAAATTGGAACTAACTGGTGCTCACTTCGGTAGCACATATACTAAACTAAAACTAATTGATCAACATTTATGTGCACATATGGAAGTAAAACTCAACGGAAATCAAGCAGGTGGCGGGGGAGGAGGGCTGGGTAAATTCACACCAATGTTGGTTTCTAACTTGCAACAAATGTACACAGTGATGTAGGATGACAACAATAGAGGAATCTAGGTGAGGGTATCTGAGAGTTCTCTGAACTATTTTTGCAACTTTTCTAGAAATTTAAAACAATTCTAAAATTTATTTAAAAATAATAATAGACAAGCTCCTATGTTAAAGAAAATTACTGCTATGAAGAATGATATGGTTTTATTGATTTCAAAAACATATAAAAATTTCACTTTAAAAAAAGATTTTATGTGTTTTTTACATTTCCTACATAAAGTCACAAGCATCCCAGTGTCATCTGTCTGGATACCTCTTTCCAGTATAACTGCGAGTTAGTTGTACCATAAAATTTGATTGACCTACTTAGAATTTTGGTTCTTCTAATTGTTCATTAAACTTACAAACTAAATTAATGCTTGTTCTCACATGTCTTGGCAGAACAAATTAATATTATCTGAACAAATTAATAACCTTGGCTCCTAACTCCTGTGATTTTGGCAGGTTATACTTTCAGTTTCTAAAACCCGTACACAGGGGACTCTCTGGGTAGGGATATACTCTCCTATCAATACACAGAAGAAGTTATCCTTAATGAGCGTTAGAAGAATGCCCCAGAGGAAGAGCAGACCTCATCATACCTTCTTGTCAAAGCAAGGAGAAACTGGCCCAGTGCCCTAGTACGAGACTTAGATAGAAACACGAAATACAAATCCTCGCAGTAAGGAAGTAACTCCTTCACTCAACAACACTTTTCTTAACACCTGAGCTAAGAATACAGCAACAACAGACACTGAATGGTTTCCATTCCTACTCCAGGGGCAAAATAACAACGTGTTGTTAAACAGGAAATGTAGAGATGTTAAGCAGGTGAAATTGAGGAGTTCTGGAAATGCACAATTAGGTACTCAACCAGCACATCAGAAGTGCTGAGCAGTAGGAGTAAATATGCATTTCAAGAACAAATACTGGCCTGGCTCGGTGGCTCACGCTGTAATCCTAGCACTCTGGGAGGCCGAAGTGGGCGGATTGCTCAAGGTCAGGAGTTCAAAACCAGCCTGAGCAAGAGCGAGACCCTGTCTCTACTATAAATAAAAAGAAATTAAGGCCGGGCGCGGTGGCTCACGCCTGTAATCCTAGCTCTCTGGGAGGCCCAGGTGGACGGATCACTCAAGGTCAGGAGTTCAAAACCAGCCTGAGCAAGAGCGAGACCCGTCTCTACTATAAATAGAAAGAAATTAATTGGCCAACTGATATATATATAAAAAAATATTAGCCGGGCATGGTGGCGCATGCCTGTAGTCCCAGCTACTCCGGAGGCTGAGGCAGGAGGATCGCTTGAGCCCAGGAGTTTGAGGTTGCTGTGAGCTAGGCTGACGCCACGGCACTCACTCTAGCCTGGGCAACAAAGCGAGACTCTGTCTCAAAAAAAAAAAAAAAAAAAAAAAAGAACAAATACTGACCGTGTGTCTCCCATTGATAGCTTCTTCTGGGCCCAGGCGAGGATGCAGAAATGTTTACGGCACAGTCCATGCCCTCAGGCATTTGGTGTCTAGTGACTAGGATAAAGGAAGTACACAGATAGTTACAAGCGCAAAGTAGAAGTTAATATGTGTCCCAAGAAAAGTACAAAGCGCTCCTGGAGGTCTAAGAGGAAGACATTAGTCTAATTAAGGATAGGGCAGTAGACGGCATTAAGGATAGGGAAGAGATAGGCTTAAATTGTGGTACAATGTAAACGGGCTTGAATGGGGGGCTTACAAGCCAAGGGAAAACTTGAGCAAAATCATTCAAAGTTACCTATATAATATGTAAATAAGGATTGGGAACTGTGGCTTTAAAAAGGAACTAAGAAAGATACCAGGTCTAGGGGAGAGGGTGGGATGAGAAGCATGATATTTATGTGCTCTCAATGCACCTCTCCTTAGATTGGGTATCACATGTAAGGGGCACATAGTAACCCTACCGTGGAGAACCCAGACAACACTGTAATTGAATGACTGACATGAACACAGCCAATGAGAAGCAGATGCAGAGCCTGTGACTCCAAATGCAATACTCTGACACTCTTCCTTTTGTGGTTTTTCTAGCCAAACACCACATTACCTGAAACTTATGAGAAAACATCACACAAACCCCAATTGAGAAATATAAAATAACTGGCCCACATTCTTCAAATATGTCAATGTCATAAAAGACAAAGACTGGGAGGCCGAGGCGGTGGATTGCTCAAGGTCGGGAGTTCGAAACCAGCCTGAGCAAGAGCGAGACCCCGTCTCTACTATAAATAGAAAGAAACTAATTGGCCAACTAATATATATAGAAAAAATTAGCCGGGCATGGTGGCGCATGCCTGTAGTCCCAGCTACTTGGGAGGCTGAGACAGGAGGATCGTTTGAGCCCAGGAGTTTGAGGTTGCTGTGAGCTAGGCTGATGCCACGGCACTCACTCTAGCCTAGGCAACAAAGCGAAACTCTGTCTCAAAAAAAAAAAAAAAAAAGACAAAGAAAGGTGAGGAGTTCTTCCAAACTAAAGAGACAACATGACTACATTCAATACATCATCTCAGCCTGGATCCTGAAGTGGAGGGGGAAATGTTAAAAAGGACAATATTTGGACTATAGATTTTTTAAAAAGTATTTTAATAATTGTACTGTGGTTATATAAGAGAATACCCCTGTTTTTAGGAAAGACACCATGAAAAAATACAGCGTAAATGTGTATAATGTATACCACCTACTCTCAAATAATTCAGAAAAAATAATAATAATATGTGTATATGGAAAAAGAGAAAGTGAATAATAAAACAACTGTGACAAAGGGTTAAAAATCAATGAATACAAGTAAAGGGCATATGGGGTTGGGGGAATTCTCAGTATCATTCTTGCAACTTCTCTGTAGTTTGAAATTATTTCAAAATAAAATCTTTTTTTTTTTTTTTTTTTTTTTTTTTTTTTTTTTTTGAGACAGAGTCTCGCTTTGTTGTCCAGGCTAGAGTGAGTGCCGTGGCATCAGCCTAGCTCACAGCAACCTCAAACTCCTGGGCTCAAGTGATCCTTCTGCCTCAGCCTCCCAAGTAGCTGGGACTACAGGCATTCGCCACCATGCCCGGCTAATTTTTTTATATATATATCAGTTGGCCAATTAATTTCTTTCTATTTATAGTAGAGACGGGGTCTCGCTCTTGCTCAGGCTGGTTTTGAACTCCTGACCTTGAGCAATCCGCCCGCCTCGGCCTCCCAAGAGCTAGGATTACAGGCGTGAGCCACAGCGCCCGGCCTCAAAATAAAATCTTTTTTTAAAGTCCCTAGAAAGCATTACAATCAAAATTATTTTCATATCTAAAATTTCATAACCAATTTCTATTAGGGCATAAATATTTTTACATAACTATAAATTATTATTTATATAGTACCTGAAACTTTAGGATCTTCTCTTTCACTTAATATTGTCTTATTTAAATATTTGCATGTATCAGCTTGATCATATATCAATCATGTTTATATCATTCTTTACATTTAATCATTCTTCTGCTATTGAATATTTCTATTATTTCCAATTTTCACAATTATAGTATCACTGCTCTTAACATATCTATAAAAATTACTTTATTTCTTTTGGGAATATTTCCTAGGGGCTTTGGAATAATTATATCAAATAAGATCTAAAAGAAAGGACTATATTCTGTTTTAGATCTCAAAATCATATGGATTGAAGTCTACTCACACCAGAGGACATTCCCCATGCTTGTGAATATGGAGTTAGTCTCGAAAATTAATCATCAACATGTTGGTACCATTGCCAGACCACAGCTCTCAGACACACACACACACACACACACACACACACACACACACACACACACCTCATTCATCATGCCCAAGGAGCAAACCTAACAGGAAAAAAAGAGGTTATACAAGGACTGAGCTGACAGACTACTGCTGGAAGACTCTTGTCAATTCAGCTGGAAAGTTTTATCCAGTTAAAACAAGTGCAGCATATCAAACTTGTCCGTGTGCAGATGCACTGGTTTTAATAAATAGGTCTTATTCTCACAGAACTTCAAGATTTTAACATAGAAATTGCTTAGTTATTTTTTTTAAAAAAAGACTTGTACTTTGACTATAAATGTATCTGGGGAACTTGAGTATCAAAGGATTAAAGAATAATGTTGTATGTAATGATAATTATGTCACGCTAAGGACTAGCTTGAGTTAATGTTTGTAAACAAGGAACAGCAATTAGCAATTTTAGCAATTAGGAACTGGTTTGTAAAGGATAAGAAGATGGGCATGGCACTTTGTGAAAACCCTGCTTCTGTCTTTAAAGAAGCACACATACACGCTGAGGTGTGTCTCTGCTAGGCGTTGTAAAATGTGTGAACACGTAAGAAATATAAGCACTTGAATTCTTACCAATAATAAGAATTCTTATTATCACTAATAAACAGGGCAAAGTTTTCAAAATATGCCTAGCATATGGGCATCTACCCAAAGGAAAAAAAGACATTCTATTAAAAAAAGACATCTGCACAAGAATGTTTATACCAGCACAATTCACAATTGCAAAGATGTGGAAACAACCCAAGTGCCCATCAATACATGAGTGGATTAATAAAATGTGGTATATGTATACCATGGATTTCTACTCAGCCACGGAAAACAATGGTGATCTAGCACCTCTTGTAGTATCCTGGGTAGAGCTGGAGCCCATTCCAATAAGTGAAGTATCACAAGAATGGAAAAACAAGCACCACACGTACTCACCATCAAATTGGTATTAACTGATCAACACTTACGTGCACATTTAATAGTAACATTCATTGGGTGTCGGGCAGATGGGAATGGAGGAGGGGATGGGTATATTCACACCTAATGGGTGCAGTGCGCACCATCTGGGGGATGGACACGCTTGAAGCTCTGACTCAGGTGGGGCAAAGGCAATATATGTAACCTAAACATTTGTACCTCCGTAATATGCTGAAATAAAAAAATAAATAATAATTTTAAAAAGATGCTTAGCACAAGGAACATTCAGGAGTAATGGAAATGAGCTCTATCTTGGCTTTGGAGTTGGTTACATGGGTATATGCCTTTGTCAAAACTCTCAAACTGTTCACTTAAGAGCTCTTAAGTACATCTTAAGTCCTTATATCTGTACATCTTACTCCATCTAAGGTATATCTCAAAAACCACAGTAGAAAGCACACAAAATTTGGCATCAGCAGACCTGCTCTATTACTAACTAGTTCTGTGAGCTTCAGCAAGTCATGTAACCTCAGTTTCCTCATCTGAAAAACAAAGGGATTATGATAAACGATCTCCCAGTTCCCCACCAGCTTTGAAAGTCCAATTGACAACTTTTTAAAGTAGCACTGAATTTATAGAAATTATCAACCAGACTTAAGACTTTCATAATTTTAACTAAAAGTTTCAATTGCATTAAGTAATACATGAATACATTATCATTATGAAAAGAAATTCAGATGCTATAGATAGGGCAAAGTTTGCCCTGGTCCCCTCCCCACAATCCTAGAGGGAACCTGTCTTACCAGCTTGCGGTGTATTCTTCTAAGATTTTCTCTTGCTGGAGAGGCAGTGAGGCTCTGTGTGGCTAAGCATGAAGATTATGGAGTAATTCTGCACAGGTCCGTAACTCAGTAACACCTTTAGCCAGTGTAGAACCTTGTTAAAGTCACCCAAACTCCCCACGCTTCAGTTCCCCATCAAAAACAGCAACAAAAATAGCAACCACTCATGTGGTTGTTGTAAGAGCTAGATATGAGACATATAAAGCACTTAGAACCAAGCCTGGCACCCAGGAAGTATCAGTTATCACTGACAAACTTTTCACTATTTCAGAATAAAATATCTACACTTACTGCCTCCAATTCAGTTGAAGAATAAGTAGTTGAAATACATATTCTTACTCAAGAAAGTCAAAGTACAACCTTAAACACAAATGCACTCAGGAAAACAGATATTTAATTATTGATCTTGATCCCAAAGTGTTCTTCCACATCATCTGATACACCTTGTAGATGAGGGAAATCAGCCATCAAAGTTCTGTTACTGACACTTAAGATTTTTATTTAATATGGGAAGTATTTAATGGGTGGGGGAGGGCTGAAAATAAAATTCAAGAGAGTCATGGCCAGCCTCGTCTCTGGAGTTCTGTCCCATCACTGAAAATCAGCACGAAGTCACGGTACCTAGGGACCCGTGGACAGCAGAGAGCACAGCATGTGTAAACATGCCCGATGACTGTCTGAGCTTCATTTCTGCTCCGAAGGGTGAGGGTCCAATGTGCTTGCTCTAGGTATTTGTTTAGCATTTACTCTGCAAAAGATTTTCATTTCTTAATGCAGAATCCTTGAATGAAGACGAAAAGAAAGCCTGCCTGGTTAGATTTGCATTTGTTTATTATTTTCTAGACACCGGAAGGCACGGAGACTAAACTTTCAACTGACAAGCAATAAAGTACCACATTTTCTGCCACTCAACCCCAATTTTCACCTTTACACACAGTGATAAGGGCCTGTGCCAAAGGTTCTTCATTCTTTCTACACGAAAGAATGGCAGCCACTTAGTCCACAAGTCAACAGCCTTAAATACTGAAAAGTCAAGGACCCTGACTCCCAGTTTGCACAGTTCCTGCTCTGCCTGGGGACAGACACTCCGTATCCTGGGGTGGACCTTGCACTGGCAGGTGATCCTTGTGCTCCCGTGACAGCCCACCCTGCAGAGAGTGCTCTCACGCAGTGCCCTGCTGGAGATGAGAGTGACAGGAAGAAAGGGCAGGGAGAATGGCCCGGGTTTGCCCTTTAACCAGACTCCAGCGTGTTTCGCTGGCCTTCTTGGCCGAATGCCACTATATCAGCACATCAGCACATTTCCAAGAGCAATGGTTGCCCTCGGGAAGCAGAGTGAACTCTGGCCCTTGTGGTGTGATTTAAAGATGCCTCTGCCCCACATTTCCCCACACTCTCTAAAACTGCCTGATATCCTGTGTTTGAAACTTATACATTAAGTTTAACAAGCATTGTCCTCGGGCCTAATGCAGTAAGTCGTCCATCGGTCATTCCCGCTTTGGCCTGAGTTCGTTCCATCCATTCCTTTCTCTCTACCAGCTGGCTGAGATCAGCAGGTCTAGAGGAGAGTTGTTGGGATCTGCTTTCTTGTTGTTATTTTACCTTTTGACTCGGGAGAAGAACTTAAAAGGTGAGGAAGGGTGATTTGGACACATGGGCCCAGCCGGGGAAGGTTGGGTAGGGGAGTAGAGAGGGTGGGTGCTGGAGGATGGCAGGGGGCCCTGGGCACTCAGGGAGGGCAGGAGCCTTAGCAGGTGAGCACAAACCCGAAGTAAGCCCCATTATTTCCCAACTAGGGGACCGGTCTACTTCAGGGAATACCATTCCCAATCTGGGCAATGACCTAGAGTTACATAACTCTGCTTATCTTTCAAATTAATGCTGCAGTGATTGACGAGGGAACAATTTGTAAGTAAATGGAATTAAAAACAACCTGGTAACCATAGGAAAAAAGCAAAATGAAAAATTAAACACACACACACACACACACACACACACCCCTCCCATCATGTAAAAATTATAATTTAGGTGGGGAATGAAATTCCCAAGAAACTAAATTCCCAACTTATAAGTGACATAACCCTATCTATATTTCTCCCCCTTCACTGAGGCAAAATAAAGGTCGTAGCAGTCTTTTTTTTTTCTTTTTTTAATAGAGACAGGATCTCGCTATGTTGCCCAGGCTGCAGTGCAATGGTTATTCACAGGCACAATCATGGCACACTGCAGCCTTGAACTCCTGGGCTCGAGCAATCCTCCCATCTCAGCCTCCCAAGTAGCTGTGATTATAGGCGTGCGCCACCATGCCCCGCTGTGGTAGTCTTCTGCATGATGACTTTGGGTAGGGAAGATTATCTTCCCACATTGGCCCTCTTTTCTGTCCTACATTTCATACAGCCATGGCCACCGTGGTATTTGGGATGGAATAAAAACAAGGGCAACACAACTGTTGGTCTCCCAAGGATGGGACTACTGGCCACCTTTCCTCAAAAGTACATTAAGCAAAGGTGTGAGCTGATATCTATGGATTGCGTTAAAAAAAAAAACAAAAAAAAACTATTTTCCAAACTGCCTGGATTATAAAAGTCACCCAGGGAGCCTGTTTAACCAAGCCATTCCTCAGAATTCTGCTTCAGCAGGTCTGGAAATAGCCCAGGAAATTGTTTTTTTTTCACCTGCACTTCAGATTTTTGTAATCAGGCAAATTTTGTAAATACCAAGATAAGAAGTCTACAATTTCAGGAAGGAAACTTCGAAGAGGGAGTTGTTTTTCACCTGAGTCTGGGATTATGCATTGCTACCCCTTTAGGAGGATAAAACAGATTATTACTTCAGGCCCAATCCATTGCCAGTCTTGAGCTGAGAACTTTCCATGATGTCAACAGAACACAGGAATCCAAGATAAAGAGGGAATTCAGCTCTTATGTGTGGAGGCCTATTATCCACAAACTCACTAACCTTTTGGAAATATACAATTAAGATCTAGTATTGTGCAGTTTATTAGGATAAAGTCATAGCCCCACCATGGCCAAAAACAAGATGCATCTTAAAATTATAATGGTGCAGCCAGAGTTCTGAGATAATAAACTAAACCTGGTTAACACAGCAAGTTAAAATATGGTTACTGCTCAGAGCTACTTTGAAGTACAATACTCAAGTGGAACACAACTTTTCACAAGAACTCTTTTACCAGGGAACTGTGTTCCCAGCCCCATGCTACAGCCTCACAGCACGGGGCCTACGCCTGAAATGAAAAACAGGAACATTAGAAACAGTAATTACATGGAGAGGTAGGATTCTAAGTGAAGTTTTTCTGTATTTATTTCTGGTATTGTTATTTTAATAGGGGTGTGATAAATAAGAAATTAGCAGTTGCTAATGAATTACTTGCTATTCACTCATGACTATTTTGTCAAAAAGCAAATGAAAGTATTCCTGAATGACAACTGAGCCAGTTTACTAATGCTTCTATTCATGAAGACACTGTATTCCATCGACACATTTCTTTCATTTTCAGACACAGAAACAATGTAAGAGGCATTGAGTCAAGTCCCAATTCATAAAAATTATTCTATATGGTATGAAAATAGAATGAAATGTTTATTAAAATAGCACTGGACAGGCTGGGCGCGGTGGCTCACGCCTGTAATCCTAGCACTCTGGGAGGCCAAGGCAGGCAGATAGCTCAAGGTCAGGAGTTCAAAACCAGCCTGAGCAAGAGCGAGACCCCATCTCTACTAAAAATAGAAAGAAATTAATTGGCCAACTAAAAAATATATAGAAAAAAATTAACCAGGCATGGTGGCGCATGCCTATAGTCCCAGTGACTCGGGAGACTGAGGCAGTAGGATCTCTTGAGCCCAGGAGTTTGAGGTTGCTGTGGGCTAGGCTGATGCCATGTCACTCTAGTCCGGGCAACAGAGTGAAACTCTGTCACAAAAAAAAAAAAAAATAGCACTGGACATTCTGGAAAACATAAAATATGCCACAGAAGCCTGTGAGGGAGAGGTTAAAGCTGATGGGGTGAGACCAGCAGGCGGGGAATTCACTTGGCACAGGTGGCCCTTGGTCTTGGCCACCATCATCACTGCCTGAGGCCCAGGCCTGTGCCTCTGGAAAAGGCACTGTGGTTAGTCCCAGGCACCCTCTCCCAGAGGACAGCAGGGCTCTGGCAGAAATGCATAGTTGGAACCGTCTCATCTGGGCCTCACAGTCCTTTCATGTTTTGATAGAGGGAGAGGGATAAGCAAGTGCCCAACGGGTGGGACTGCGAGAATGATCACACCCAAGACTCCAGGCTTGTGAAAGGGGAGTGGAATCAACCGGTATCTGAGGGAGGGGCTGAGACCAGCCCTAGGCAATGACGTGATCTGTGTATGATGAAGACATTTACTGGGAGAATCTTGGCTCAGTGAGGGAGATGGCAGGGGAAAGGAAAGATAAAGGCCCCAGAGAGAATTCATGAGGACTTGCCGCCTCGCTGCTCAACAGCTATGTGCAGACACACAGACACACAAACACTCAGACACACAGACACGCAGACACTGCTGCCCCAGGGTCCTCCACATGCTGTTCTTAGGCAGGTTCGGCTGAGCTCAGGCACCCTGCTCTGCACGTCTCATGAGCATTTCCGTTTGACCACAGCCGACTGAATGAGCTTTGCTTCCAGATATTTGTTAATGGAGATGAAACTGCAAAAGAAAAGCAGGTGCTCCAGTCCAGGCCAGCCGGAAAAACGGAACTTTCACATTTCTCCCAAAGATGAAAAATATGAAGTTTGGAATTCAGACTGAAGTTCAAGAAGACTTTTTTTCTCTCTCTCTCTTTTTTTTTTCATTTGACTTTCCAGAGGATGACAGGAACCCTTTGAGAACTTTTCAGATTAATATTTTCACTAAAAACAATTAAATTGGAAACAATTAGAAATCTCTCCTTTTACATTTTGGTTTAGGGTTTGATAGTCTCCTTTATGTTGAGGATGATGACTACTTTTACCCTTACATATAATGAAGAAAAGAAGAAAATATGGTTTAATTCTAGAATTTACTTTCTCACAAGTCAGTCAAATTTCTCCAAACATGCGTCTACTTTACATCCTTCAGTTTTAAATGAGAGACTCTTGATATCGAGGGGTTAGGTTATTCCTTGACATCACAACATCTTAGCCCAGATACCATCTCCCCTGGTTGTACTTCGCTATACAGTGAAGTACACAATCATACAGTCACATACAATCATGTGCCACATCATGACGTTTTGGTCAAGGACAGACTGCATATACAACAGTGGTTCCATAAATATTATTATGGAGCTCAAAAATTCCTATTGCCTAGTGACATCATAGCCATTATAACATCATAGTACAACACATCACTCATGTGTTTGGGATGAGGCTGGGTATAAACAAACTTACTGCAAGTGGCAGAGCCAGGATTTGAACCCCCCTGACCCCATAGCCTATTTGCTCAGCCACCCAGCCTTCCTGCTCCCTACTGGTGTGATCTGCTGAATGCTCTGGGATCATCTCTTCCAGGAAGCCTTCCTGGCCAGCATCTCCACCCCATCTCCTCTGCTCTGGACGGCGTCCTGTCCTTTGGGTTCTCACAGCTCTTTATCAGTTGTCTCACAACAGTGACTGCTATCCCTTGAAGACAAGGTCCATGGCTCATTTATCTTCATAACCCCAGCACCTACCCGGGTGACTGGTAGAGAGTAAGAGTTTATAGGATGTTGAAATAAGAGACATCTAGAGAAGATGCCCGAATTAAACATTTACTATTCTCATGTAGAATCTAATATATATTTATACTTTCATTTTGTGTAATTGGTATTACTGTAATTGTCCTGTTTTACAACCTAATATTGATAGTAGATGAATCGAATCTATTTTCAAGTAATTCTGCTAGAGCTCTTTGGCTGTAGTAGGCAGCTGTAATATTTAAGGCATCAACAGTAGCCAAACGAATGAAAACAAGCAAAATGTAACCCATATATTAAATAAAGTAGAGCCAATTGCTAACTGTTGATTTAAGATGAAGGCCAAAATGTAACCAGCTATAACGAATATTTTGACAGCCCCCATTTTAGTAGTTAGTGCTCCATCTCCTGCCCCCATGGGAACTCACTATCATGCGTTGCTCAGGTCCCCCTGAAGGGAACAGTTCCTGTCATCTCCTCTTTTCCAGATTCCCTGTTAAGCTAGACTTTCTTCTCCTAAAAGTACTCTTAGCCCTTGACTCCAGGAAGCTGCTAGCAAACAGCTATGACATGCAGAAAACATGCACAGCAGAGTCCTCCCCAGAAGCACGAAGTCAGGAGACCAGCTCCTAAGCAGGAGAGAGAGCATAAGGGTAAATCTTGGCCCTTAACCTACTAGCATTTATCTTGACCAAGTTATTAGTACTTAACTTCTCCGGGTCTCAGTTTCCCCATATGTAAAGTAGAGGGAGAACAGCCCCTACTGCATGGTAGATATGATAAGACAAAGTATGTAAAGCACTTCCCTTGTTCCCTGGCACCCAGCAAGTGCTCGACAAATGTCCGCTTCTGTGGTCTAAGGGGATTGGTGAGTGGCAGCAGCAATCTCCCACACAAGAGGACCAGCCTGTGGGGCAGCTTCGGCACAGGTACCAAGATTGGAGAAACTTGATCCTCCAGCCCTGCAATATATGTCAGGGAAATGGGTAAAGTATAAGACTGCCTGGATGCAAATGATCAGTTTCCAGCTGTGTGACTTTAGGAGAGGTGCTTGTATCAAGGGTTCACCTTCTCTCTAAACCATCTCGAAAAGGCTTCAGGACTCAAAGGCTGAGGATGGCTCAAAAAATAAATAAATAGAAGGAGCCTGAGGATTACTCCTACAACCAGGAGAAATAGAAAATTACCACGTAGTGGATGAGAGCAAAGGCATGCAAACACACTTTAACAGGGACAAATGACTCCAGGCCAAAAAAAGGCTTTGCTTTAGTCTAGCTGAATGTAATGACAAATCCCAAGAAAGAATAGATTCCTCAGAAGGACACTGGGAAGTAGAAATAAAAGACCTGAGACAAATGTTACCCAAGTCCACCAAGCACCGTCCAGGGGGAATCTTGATGGGCTGTCTCAGTCCCTAACAAAGAGAAATGCCTCAAACCTGTCAATGGAAAAAGCCATGGAAAGCCAAAAGCCATGAAGGAGAAGACCAACAGATTTGACCACACAAAAATCAAACACTTCTGTAATGTAAAAGATACCATAACAAAATCAAAAGGCAAATGAACATAGACAAGGAGAAAATATTTGAACACATGTCACAAAAAGGGTTACTATTACTACCGTCATACACATCCTTCCACCCTCCCCACACCCTCTGCCAAAAGATCAAGCACAAACAACCGAACAGAAAAAATGGACAGCAAAGGAAATGAACAGAAAAATCATGGAACAAGAAACATGAACATCCCAGAAACGTATAGAAAAATTCTCAACTTCACCTGTAGTCAGGAAACATGCAAATCAAAACAAAGGTATACTGTTTTTATTGATCACACTGCCAAGAAAAAAGAAAGCCTAAAAATACTGGCATCATCCAGGATTGGTAAGAGTATAGGGAAACAGATATTGTCTCATGTTGCCTGGGGGTATGAAAATGCTACATAATCCTTGGAACATAATTTGGCCATGTTGAATAAAAGTACGTATGCCCTTTGATCTCAAATCCCACTTTGGAGAATTGCATAATGGGACATTTTATCAATGCCATTTCAACATTCATCGATAGGGGAAATGATTGAATACATTCTGGGCGTCCATATGAATATTGTGAAGTTATCAAAAAGAACAAAAGTAGCATTATTTGGGAGTAAAAGGAAGTCCAAAGTAGCCATTTGGACTCAGGAGCCAGACTGCCCGAATTCAAATTGCTGCCCTCACAATCACTAGCTGTGTGACCTTGAGCAAATCAATCACTTCTTAGTTCTTTGTCTACCCACTGAGGGCAACGGTGCCTCCCTCCTATGGTAGTTGTAGGGTGAGTGTAAGCATAGGGCCTACACTCTCCAGCAGGTGCCTATCAATGTCCGTGGTATTCTGTAGGGAGGTGGAGGGGCAGCACAAACTGAATAGCACAAATCTATTTAGGTAAAAAAAAATCTATATATCTATATGAGAACATAGGCAAGAAGAAAGTATTTGAACAAATGCCAGAAAAAAATATATATATATATATATTTATACTGTGTGTAGGTGTGTGTGTGTGCGAAACAGGAAAGGAGAAAGTTTTAACTTTTTCTTTCTACACCTGTGCATTCTTTGGCTTGTTACAGAGAATGTGTATTACTTTAGTTATTTGGAAGGATAACTCAGTAACTTTTTTTGGAAATGGGCCAGGTGAGGTGCCAGCAGGAGTTGGGGGGATACAAAAGCATAATTAAGGATGGCGAGTGCATTTGGAAACCAAGAAGTTTGGTGCTTCTGGAGCACAGAGCATGTGATGGAGAGAAGAACAAGAGGCTGGGGCAGGTAAAGGAAGGGTCATGTGCTCCAGGAAAGGACTGTGTACTTTTAGCCAGACGTTCATGGAAAGTTCTTGGAAAGAAAGGCATGCAAAGTAGTGGCTGTACTCTGGTAACCTGAAAGATAAACTGCCTCCCCACCAAAACAAAGACTTTCAGTGGCCCCACTTTACTTTTTGTAGGGATAAAGTCCAAACCTAAGTCCATGAATCTTATCTCCAGCCTTCTCATCTCTCCCTGGCACAACCTCCGTCTCTCCACTGCAGCCACGCTGCACTGCTTGTGCTTCTTGGAAACCTCTGCTCTCTCTAGTTCCAGACCTTTGCTCGGGCCCACAGCACCCTTTTCCTGGAGCCTAACTCCTCAGCCCTCAGGTCAGTCCCCCAAGGCTCAGGTCCCCCTCTAGATCCTCCCATATCACCCTGGAATTAGCCTTAAAAGAATACTTTTGGCATTGATTTATAATTGTTAGTTTATAGTAGGTCTCCCCAACTAGACTAAAAATCTTTAAGGGCTGGTACTTGAGATTATTCTTTGTTGACTCTTTAGTACAAGCCCAGTATACAAAAGATAGTTGGAGGTCTATAAATATTTGTTAAATAAATAAATGTTTTTAAATATAAAAGCCATCATGTTTCCCAAAAACTTTCTGATTTAATTCACTATCCTTTGTATGTCAGCCCATAGGGAGAAATTTTTCAATACATTGTATCAGTACAAGTCTAGGTCCATGTAATAGTTATATTGCCTACTGAACACTAACAAATTGGCATAGGGATTTTACATGTCAATCTCGTATCTTGGTCAATGTAAGTTCTGCCTAGAAGAAAAAAACTTCCATGTGCACAAGTAGATTTCTGAGGGCTTAAAATGAAGGGCCACAACTCTGAACTCTGGCAAATTGCTAAGATAAAGTCCTCTTGAAAGGCCTTTCCTGACTTTGACCTTGACCTTGATTCATTCAGTTAGTCAGCAAATATTTAATAACCCACACCAAATGCCAACCTTTCTTCTAAGCTTTGAGGATATAGCAGGAAACAAGACAGACTAGCCCTACCACCCTGGAATCACATTCTACTGAAAGTTACCAGAGAGACAGATAATAAACATGCAGAATATAAGAATTTCAGGTAGTGTTAAATGTTATGAAGAAAATTAAGCAAGATAAAGAGTGGTTAAAGTTGGGGGAGGGGGAGTAAGAACTCTTTAGAGGTCAGGGTAAGGCTTCTCAAAGAAGTAGACATCTGAGCTCAGAGACCTGAATTATGAGAAGAAGTTGGCCATGAGAAAATCTGGGGGTAGAGAATCCCAGGCCTAGAAAAGAGCAAATGCAAAATCTCTAAGGTAGGAATGAGCTTGAAGTATTCAAGCAAGGACAGAAATCAATATGACTGGAGCATAATGAACAAAGAAAGTGATTTGAGAGCAACCAGAGGGAAGGTATAGAACAAATCACGTATGTCATGATAGGGAGTTTGGATTTTATTCTAATTGCAAGGGAAAGACATTATTGAGGTATAGGCAGAAAAGTGATAGAGTCTGATTTATAATGTTAAGAGACTGACAGAAAATGAACTCTAAGAAGATAATAGTGGAAACCTAGAGGCCAGTCAAGAAGCTGTTGTCATGGTTCAAATGAAAGCTACTAATGGCTTGTACTAAGATGGAAGCAGTAGACATGTAGTAAGGCAGATTTGGGATAATATCTTGGAGAGGCAATAGGACTTGATGTTAGATTGAATGTTGGAGGAAAGAGAAAAAGAAGAATCAAAGTATGATCTTTCGGTTCTTCTCATCAGAAATTTCTGCACCTGCATGCTGCTGAAAATCAGTGTTATACTGGAAAACTTCTATTCAGTAACCATAACAAAGTAAAGCTAGTCAAAATTTCTGTTAGTGTATGACAATACTTGAATTATGTGCACCAATTTATTATAGAGGATTCAAGAACAGTTTGTTTTGCATTAAACCGAAGCTTTTAACTTCTGTGGTTTTCTTTTTTTTTGCTATCTAAAAAGCAGTTCACTTTCTAAAGACACAAGTGCTTATATTAGGTTATTAAGAATGAAATGTCTGATTTCCTCAAGTACTAAGTATGACAGTTGATGTTTCTAACATTTCACTCTGATACTTCTTGTTTTATTTTTATCATGAAGGCACATCCTCAGTCTTGAAAATGCATATTTTGGCTTGTGATTATCTTTCACATATTTTTAGAGTCATTTTTGTGAAACCATGGATAAGTCAAAAATTCATGTTATTTTCAAATATGAGTTCTGTCATGGAACCAATGCAGTGCATACAGGTCAAAATATCAAGGGAGTGTTTGGCAAGGATGTGGCTAATGAACGCACAGTACATCCATGGTTTGAGAAGTTCCATTCTGGTGATTTTAATCTTGAAAATGGGCCACATGGGTGACCTGAGACCAAAATGGATAATGATGAGCTAAAAGCTGTAGTAGAAGAGAATCCATCTCCACCTCATCCTTTGGGTGAATTAGCAACAAGGTTTGACGTTACTATTCCAACAATATTGGATCATTTGAAACAAATTGGCAAGATACAGAAGCTGGATAGATGGGTTCTATGTGAATTAAACCAGCCTTAGAAGATAAATAGTTTTGAAGCTTGCCTTCCTTTGCTGTCATGACATAAAGGTGAACCATTTCTATACCATGTTGTTAAGTATGATGCAAAATGGATTCTTTTTGACAACTGCAAGTGTTTGGCATGATGGTTGGATAAAGATGAAGTTCCAACACACAGTCCAAAACTGAATATTCCTCAAAAAAAGCTAATGGTGTCTGTTGGGTAGTCCAGCACTAGTATTATCCACTACAGCTTCATGAAACCTGATCGATCAATTACAGCAGATGTCTACTGCAACTGGATGAAATGATGAGGATGCTTGCAATGAAGCAGCTGAGACTGGTCAACAGAGACAGGCCAATCTTCTTGCAAGACAACACTGGACCACATATCACATAAACAACACTGCTCAAACTACAGAAGCTGGACTTGGAAACTCTCTGTCATCCACTGTATTCACCAAACCTTGCACCAACTGACTACCATTTCTTGCAGTCTTTGGACCACCTCTTGCACGTAAAAGTATTCAATTTTCAACAAGCTATGGAAAACAGCTTGCACTATTTCATTGCCATTCATTCTCCAGGCTTCTTCACTGCTAGCATTAATAAGCCACTATTAAGATGGAAAAATTGTGCTGATAGTTTAGGCACATACTTTGATTAATTGTACTGCTTCTTGTTTGTGATGTAATAAACTAAACTTTTGATTCTAAATTGGACATTTCACATTTAATGACCTAATACAACAACATAGATATGTGTCCCTTTAAAAATTACCAGTTCCTTGAAATATTAGAGAGCCATAGGTGAAGAACTTCTAATATAGTAATCACTTCTTTATTTTGGTTAAAATCTTATTTTCTCATATGATGGCCATATTTTGTATCATTGTTTTATAAATGTTAAAAGCAAGGCTTAGCAAACTAGGTAACATATAGCACAGGAAGAAACAGAGTAGCAAGTCTTATTAATTTCCTTAGAGTCAATCGTTAATGTATTAATTCAATTTCTGTGAAACTCTAGCAATACTGTATCCTGGAGAACCAACTGTTTAAAGGGTATAGAGCAATTTTCTTTCTGCTTAACTTAACTCTTCTGATGTTTTATATATAATACATTGTCCAGTAATAGTACCTTTAAAAATAACATTTTGAAAATAAACTATACTTACTGCTATGTACAAATTTATGTAATATACACAGAATATTTTTAGAAATAAAAACAGGATCAAACATACCTTCATGACTAAAAGAACTTAGGAAATCATGGTATACGTTAATACACACAGCACTGTTAAGGACTGAGAGTGTTGAAGGTTTGGGAGTCCCAGCAAACCACTCTCCTCTTTCCTACCAAGTTGTAAACCAACTGAGAAATAGGCAGAAGAGTAGACAGGTGAGAATTGTCATTCCAACTGCTAACGCTGATTCTGGGGACCGTGTGGCAACAGTGGGCCTCCCAACACTGAACTTCAGGACTAGGCAGACCTACCACCGAGTCGCTGGCTGGCAGTGCAGGACAACTGCAATCCTCCCCCCCACCCACTCCACAGACCTAACCCTGTAAAATTTGCGGCATAAAGCAACAGACCAGAAGGCATGATTCTTGAGGGCAGCCTGGCTTCGAGAGTACAACTGGCCAAAGAGGCTGAGGTTTCTCACCAGTTTCCACCATCAAGTATTTAACTCCATGGGGAAGAGGAGGGGGTGACCCAAGAGGCCAGGAGTGTTAATAGGATTCCCTACAACTACATCACATTCCCCACTTAATTTCATTCCCTTAACTTACTAGTCTCCAAACTGGAGTAAGTCTACCCTGGGACTCCATGAATACTTCCTAAGAACACAAGCACAGAAGAGTTTAAAGAAATCTACTCCATTTATTCAGCTTTCACCTAGTCTTTCCCAAAACTGAGCTGCCTGAAATGTGACTGAAGTTGAAATGTCACATCAATTCTATTTTTCCAACTCCCTTTAAAAATCATTCTTTTCCTACTTATGAAAGACAGGCATCTTCTCACCCATTCTGGATCCTACTATGACAAATTGCTCTGGTGTGCAAAAAACCTCTAAGACATCATACAAAGGAATAGTTCTAAACACTATATTGATACCATTTTTTATTTAATCAGGGCATGATAAACCTACAGGAAGATTGCCTAGCTTTCCTTATACATATTTCTGTTAAGAAGAAAGCATGGTGCTAGAAATTGGGTATTTTGGTGTGTGTGGGTGTTCTGAGTTCAGACATGCTATGTGGGTGGATTGGGAGTTATGATAATTTTTGTCTAATGCCATTTCCTCTTCCATTTCTGGATGATGCCAAAGAATGTGATTGAGAGAGCAAAGAGAAATACTGAAGGAGATTGTGCCCTACTTCATCCAGGTAACAAATCCACAAATAAGTTTCATGCTCCATACATCTATCTCAGGATTCAAATATGTAAGGTTTCTGAAAAATGTTCTGGAAATTACCAATCAGCTACAAGGCACACCTGCTCAGTAATGACAAAGAACTTGACGCCAAGTCTCATTCTCCTGTGTCTCAGTTGCACATTCCAAATGATTTCAAAGAAAAAAAGACAAAAAAATTCCAAATATCCTTTCCACTAGATCGATATTACATGAAAAAAAGAATGTATTTCAGAGGTAAGTTAGTGTTTCTTATTTTCTTGACCAATTATTCAGACTTGTAGGAGAAAATATTTTCATTAATTTTTGCCAAAAGACTATGGAATGTTGTAAATCTATATTCATTTTTACCCAAACATGTCTGTTCATTGTTGCTTGTTAATCATTTCTCACCTCATTTTTCATTCTTACCATTTATGTAACAGATTTAGATATAGTTTTCTATTATAAATAATGCACATAACAATCATTTATTTACCTTTTGTAAGCCCTGCACTTAATCATCTCCCAATATGTTTTCCTATTTTGTCATCTAGTAAAATGTTACATTCACCTATAAATACGTGAATTACGGAGAGGAGAGCTCCATCTGCTTCACTGAAACACGTATTGCCCATAAAATTTTAGTTCTCTTTATTATTTATAAGATTTGTAATGTAGGTATGATCAATTATATAGTACTAATTGTAATGATAATTCAATTAAAAAAATTTTAGAACCTTATGGTCTAGGAAATTTTTTAAATTACAATTTTTTATTGCAGAAAAGAATAATACAGTAAGCAATAAAACACATTTAAGCATAAAATATGTTAAAAGAAAATTCTGTGGGGAAGTGAAATACAAATGCGAATTCAAAGAGAAAAAGGAAATAACATCAAATTTCTGTGAAAACGAATGATGTTTAATTTTCATGGGATTTGGATTTCATTTAATGCATTTTTAAGTGGCACAATCCTTTTTATTTTAAAATATTCTTATTAACATTCCATAAAAATTACATCTTTTGCAACCTAAATTAGGACAAAAAAACTTAAAAATTTTTTCAACTTAAAAATTATTTTTGGGGGTATGTCAGCAAAAAAGTGTGAAAACCATTGCCTTAACCCTTTGGGCATATTCACTAAGATCAACCTAGGATATGGGTATCCCCTTGGGTGAGAAGTCAGCAGTCAATTATGGTAGTACTGCTCCTATCTTCATGAGACCACTTCTCCAATACTGATTTCACCTCTTTTATAGGACTTCCTGGGGCCACCAGTAAAGTGTAGATTTTGTCTCCAGAATGCTCTGAATGGGTCAGAACAATATATCAATGAAATCAGCTCCAATGCTATTCTGTATCCAAGGGTGTAAGTCACAACCTGTTCTATTGCCATGTCAAATTCCACCTGGGCCAATGTTATCAGAATTTCTAAAAGAGGATCAAATATTTTAATAACTAAGAGCCAATAAGATATTCCCAATTTGATTTTTGACCCTCTCCCAATACAAATTTTCCAAGGAGAAATGAAAAGTTCAGAGATTAAATCACTTTGTTCTTCTAAATTATGGCCCAACGTAATCAGTACCAACTTCATGTTAAAGTGCAAAATTATTAATGTCCAACATCGAACTCTTACCCTTGTGAAAGTTCAAACAGGTTTTGTCACTCCCCGGAAGTGAACTTAGCTCCCAAACCACAGTTTCCCTTTCCCCACAAAGCCTATCCTATTCAGCTTACCCCATGCCTCCCTTGGCAGGGGCAGGCCCCTATAAAACTTGCAATATGAAGTAGCAGAGAAGCACACTTTCTGTAGGCAGCATGGCTCCCAAGAGAAGGGGAAGAAGAAAGTGGGCTGCACCTGTGCCAAACTTACACATCAAAAAATTCACTGATAGCACTGGAACAGAGGGTCAAGTGTTACATTAGTGGTACCCCCTCCATATTTCAAGAAACATCTGGTATGGGGGGGAAAAGTGTTTTCCCATAAAATAATTATAAGAAAGTCTTTTTTATTTAAGAAATATTTATTGATACCATGGTGCAAATTTCTGAGCTAGGTTTACTATTAATAGGAAATTCATAAGTGAATCAGAGCTGGATGCTGCCTAAAACTAACTGCTAATATTTGTAACATATTTATATATGTCAATGCCTTATATTTTAGATTTTTGTTATGGCAGTGCCCTAGTTCTAGTACCAATTTTTATATTAGTACGGAAAAGTTGATACAAAACCATCCCAAATATCTCAGTGACTTAGATCAGCAGAGATGTATTTCTCATTCATATGAATGTGTGTGTTAGCTGGGAGCTCTTTTCTACTTTGTCCTGACTCTGGGACCCTGGCTGATGGAAGCCAAGATAATGTGACACACACTGTTGGTGTAGTGATTAAAGATGGCCACAAATTCTTTGTCACTCTTCCCATAGCCCCTATCAAGAGTTTATTTCCCTTCCTCTTAATATTGAGCTGGCCCTGTGACTGCTTTATCAATAGAATATGTTATTTCCAGGCCTAAGACTTAGAAAGAACTGGAAGTTTTTGCTTTTGTGCTTTTGAAAGTCCTGAGCCAGCATGTAAGAAGTCAGGCTACTCTGCTGGAGAAGCCAAGTGAAGAAGAGAGTCCCTAGAACAACATGGAGAAGAAGAAAGGCTTAGCCATTCTAGCAAGCCAGTTCAGACTCCAAATTTTCCCAGCCCCAGACAATACCTGCCTGGAACCAAGTGAGAGACCCTAAGCAAGATTAGGCAACTGCCAGTGAGCCCATTCAACCCACAAAACCATTAGAGATAATCAAATGGTGACTTCTAAACTATTATACTAAGATTTACGGTGGTTTGTTATGGAATGATAACTAAACTATTCTGTCACCATGGAAAAGGAAAGAGAGCATGACAAATGTGCACAGGTTCTTAAAGCTTTTGCTTGGAAATAGCACAGGTCACTTCTAATCACATTTCATTGGCCATGCTTAAGGTCAAAGGAGAAATCCATGAGTGTGGGAAAAGAAATGGAAATCTTTGATGGCCAGTACTAATATTACTATCTCCCAGAGAGAAGTCAGAGATGATAGGTAAATCAGTAAGTAGATCAAATGTCAGGGGGGAAAAGGTAACAATAGAAGAAAAGAATGTAGATGACACATGCTTATTGATGACCTCTAAGAAAGGTAGAAATATAAAGAAGAAAAGGAAGGTAGGAAGGAATAAGAAAAAGAGCATCTACAAGGGCAAAAAGAGAAATCCTGGTAAAAGAACAGTTGCAATAACAGAATAGTCAAAAAGAACATAAAATAAAAGGCCAAAATGGGTGGTATAAGCAAGGAATCTATGGAAATTTAAAGAAAGAATATCAGTGTGGGCTGATACAGACACAGGCCTTGGGGAGAGGTAGAATTAGAAAAAGAATCAGAAGGAAACAGAATTTGGATGGAGAGAAGAGGGCACTCTTAGGGAAGAAATAGCATGAGTAAAGTCTTGGAGTGGGAATGAACCTAGCAAGTGTGGGGCATGGGACTACTAGTAAGGGGAAACATACCACCATAACAAAGGGCATCTGAGGGATGGTTTGCCATGTGCAGAAGGGGAAGGCAGGGAAGCCATTTAGGGATCTCTCGAAGCCCTGAAGTGCAAACTGAGCATTCTGAGTTGTCCTCTTTACATTGCTGAACACTCCCAGAGATTGATACCTGAGCAAAGGAAATCAGAATACAAGACTAGTCCCTTCATGGAAGAATGCAATAGAGACAGACTAAAAGCAAGTCACCAGTTAGAAAGTTTTCACAGTATTCAAAACAGGAGTATCCGGCCGGGCGCGGTGGCTCACGCCTGTAATCCTAGCTCTCTGGGAGGCCGAGACGGGCGGATTGCTCAAGGTCAGGAGTTCAAAACCAGCCTGAGCAAGAGCAAGACCTCATCTCTACTATAAATAGAAAGAAATTAATTGGCCAACTAATATATATAGAAAAAATTAGCCGGGCATGGTGGCGCATGCCTGTAGTCCCAGCTACTCGGGAGGCTGAGGCAGGAGGATTGCTTGAGCCCAGGAGTTTGAGGTTGCTGTGAGCTAGGCTGACGCCACGGCACTCTAGCCTGGGCAACAAGTGAGACTCTGTCTCAAAAAAAAAAAAAAAAAAAAAACAGGAGTATCCTATTGGGAGAGAGATTGTTATCTAGGGCAGAAAATAGGAAGAACTTCCAATTAGACCAGTTCAGGGGACCTACAATGAGAATAATCTACTTAGAAAACTTAAAAAAAAAAAAAAAAGCTGGGGGAGGGGAGGCTTCAAGTGTGAAGTGAAAACATTTATTTTATCAAAGACATAAAACTTTCTTACTTCCACGGCAGGCAATGTTGGTTAGCTACCCAACATTCCCCTCGTCACTTCCTTGACAAGAGAACTTTAGCTGTCCAATTCTTCTCTTCCTTCCAAACCAATCAGGGAAAAAAACCTACACACACAAAATTTAGCTCCAAGGTAAATCCTGATGGTCTAAGCCAATGGTTCTCAACCATTATTACCCCTCTAGGGAGTGTGGAGAGGAAGGGTTGCTTTTCTGTGTCACAATGCCTGGGGTGTGTTAGTAATTTAGTGGGAACTAGAGATGATAAATGTCCAGTAATGCACAGCACAGACCTGCATAAGAACTGCCAAAAGCCAGACCAACACTAAGCAACCATGGTAGTCCCCTGCTTCTTGTCAATTACTGTTTTAGGGGTAGTTAATGATCCAATTCTGGCCAATAAGATATAAGGAGCGACCTGCTCTGAAGCCTCTGGAGGTGCTTTGTTCCTGCCTATCAATGTTGTCCCAATTGTATGAGACGCTTGGGACTGCTACACTATCTTTTCCCCAAAACCAGTTCTTCTCCATCTTCCTATTTCCATCATTGGCACCTCTGCGTTCTGTTACCAAGTCCTAAAGCAATTTTGACTTCTCCTAACCCTTAATTTTAGGGTGACTATTCATTTAGGTTTGCCTCAGATTTTCTGATTTTACTTCTGTTCTCCAGGTATAATTATTAATAGTGCCCTCTTTTACTTCCAAAGGTGTTCTATATTGGAGGATAGATTATATGGCCACTTACTTATTTCCAATTGAGTTGTTTACTTTGGCCTCAAAAAAGTACCTCTAATGCAGGTGTTAGTAAAGTATGAACTGCAGGCTGTTCTTTCCCTCCCGAGGGCTAAATAATGATTTTTACACTTTTAAATGATTTAAAAAAAAATCAAAAGAATAAGGGTCCATGACACCTGAAATTAAACTTTCAATGTCCACAAATAAAGTTTTATTGGAACACAGGCACTTCACTCATTTAAGTTCTATGGCTGCTTTCTCATCACAATGCAGTTTGAACAGTTGGAACAGAGACCGTATGTCCCATAATGCCTAAATATTACCTGGCCCTTTAGAGAGAATGTTTGTCAACCCCTGCTCTAATAACTAATTCTGAGTGTCCTCACTTCATGCACAAATATGGTGGCCCACTAACTGGGTTCCCATTCTTTTCCCCCCTCCAATCCTTGATACACCCGGTTGTTAGATAATCTCTCTAGGACGAGTTTTAATCCTGTCATTTACCCCGTCAATATCTTCAGTGGCTCCTCCAAAACCAGCAGCGTAAGGCCCAAACCTATTCTTTGATGCTAGACTGTAGTTTTCCAGACTTTGCTCCTCCTCATTTAAAGCCAGAAAGGACCACTTCTCGTTACCCTAACAAGCACTCATTAGCTCGTACCATAAGCCCCCACGGCTTGCCCATACCTGTCCTCCAACCCACAGGTTCCTTAAAATTAAAAGAAAACGGCCACTCCCTTGATACACCCTCGTTCACTCATCAAACCACGCAGTTCCTGGGGGAAGGCTCAGAGACACAAGACAACAGACTAGGGCAGGCTTCAGAGGTAACATTCATGCCAAAATTTTAAGGATCTGAGAGGCTAAAAGACATCTCAGGTACATAAAACAAAAGCTGTAAATAAAGCTGAAGGGGCGAAAAGAAGGACCACCTCATCCTCCCCATTACCCCACCGCCGCAGACATTATGATTCAAGGAATAACGAGAACTTCAGTCTAAAAAATTCCACAAGAGCAGCCTTGGCCAAAACCACCGAGGAGTGGCTGGCTGCTCGGTGCCAGGGCAAGCAGCACGGAGATTGCTGATGCCAAAGAACCCCAGTGAGGGCTCCGCACATTCCCTCTACTCCAGGAAGACTCCAGCTCGTCGCCTGAACTTCTCAGAGCTGCTCAGCCTGCGCGCCCACGCTCCCGGCTTCCGACAAGCGCAACGGCGCCCTGGGAAGAGAGAGACTCCCCTCTTCGGTTTGCGCCTTGCACATAAACTGTGCCGCGGCCTCCCACAAGCCACCTGCCCGCGCCCTCGGCCAGGCGTCCCGGCCGGGGCGCGCCCCCACGGCCGCTTTGGTGCACGTTTAGCTCCGGGGCGGAGCAAGAGCAAAGAGGCGGGAGAGGCGGGAGTTCGCTAACGCGAACCCGGGCCTGGGAAGGGAAGCGATTCCGGGGCGCACGCGCACAGCGAGGAGACTGGGCGGAGCGTGCCGCCCGCAGGGGTTACAGAGGAAAGGAAAGCGCGTGGCGCTCGGAACCCGCGCACGCGCTGTGGCCTCGCCCGGCCCGTGCGCGCGCGCGGCCGGCGGCATCTATTCCTCAGACCCGCCCCCTTCGTCTACTTCACTCAGCGGAGGCGAGGAGAGAGAGCTGGGAAGTGTGGGGCTAGGTGGGCGGGGCGTCGCACGAGAGCGCGACCTGCAAAAGAAGGGAGGGGGAGGGAGAGATTTGAGACAACGTTACCCCGTCAACACCCAATCAGGAGCCGGCCTGACCCCGCCCCCTCCACTCACGTTATTGGCTGGGAGACCCCATTTGGGCGGGGCCGGCCGTGGGGTTGGGGAGGGCAGGGGGCGGGGAGGAGGAGGAAGGCGCTGGCGGGCAGTGATGGCGGCGGGTGATGGGGACGTGAAGCTAGGCACCCTGGGGAGTGGCAGCGAGAGCAGCAGCGACGGCAGCAGCGAGAGCCCGAGCGGCGCGGGAGGAGCAGCAGAAGGGGGCGGCTGGGCGGCGGCGGCTTTGGCGCTTCTGACGGGGGGCGGGGAGATGCTGCTGAACGTGGCGCTGGTGGCGCTGGTGCTGCTGGGGGCCTACCGGCTGTGGGTGCGCTGGGGGCGGCGGGGTCTGGGCGCCGGGGCCGGGGCGGGCGAGGAGAGCCCCGCCGCCTCTCTGCCTCGCATGAAGAAGCGGGACTTCAGCTTGGAGCAGCTGCGCCAGTATGACGGGTCCCGCACCCCGCGCATCCTGCTCGCGGTCAATGGGAAAGTCTTCGACGTGACCAAAGGCAGCAAGTTCTACGGCCCGGGTGAGGAGTTGGACGGGGAGGGGGCGGACCCTCTGCAGCTCAAGCAACTCCCTTCTGACAGGGAGGCCGCTGGGCACCGGCTTAGCTTGCCCAGCCTCTCCACGCCTGGACCCTCGCGCCTTGGCTGCCGCACCTGGGGCGCCCCGCCCCACTCACACGCTCGGCTGCGGGCTCCTCCAGCTTTTCCCACTCGCGAAGTCGGGGTCCCGGCGGCGCCCCTGAGAGCAACCAGCTCTCAGCATTCACCTTTCTTCCATCCCATTTCTCCTTTGTAGCCTTTTCTTGTGCCGAATTGTTCAAAATCCTTATAGTTGTCTCTAGTCATGCTGGCCCTTAGCCTATCCTGAGTTTTCCGATTCCTGGGACGGGTGGGGCAGTAGCGAGGGAAGATTTCTAAAGTAAGGACCTAAAGTTTTAGGCCCTGTAATTCACAGCATTCTTTATTATTATTAATTTTTTTTCCTTTGCCACCAGTCACCTTTTCCCCTCTCTGTAGTACTCCCCATAAGGCCACGTTTAGGGACACGTAATTCCAAGTCCCAGCCCTCCGTCTGTGAAGTCCGGGCGTATAAGCAACACCTCATACTCTTTTTTTAAAACCAGTTTTAGTTTGGAGATGCTTTCCAAGATTAACAATGTATGTGGGATGAAGACAGACAAGAATGCAGATCCTATTAAAATACTAGGAAGGACATTCGCCCTGAGTTTGGGGGGTGGAGCTCCTGTATCCAGCAGACGTTTTTCTGTCTGGTTTCTTTTTTTCTTTTTTGTTTTTGTTTTTTGTGGGGGTTTTTTGCACGTAGGATAGTAGGAAGGCGAGTATTCAAGTACACGTGGATAAAGTGTTTTCACTTAGCAGAACTGAGGAGAAACTTCAAAGAGCTATAAACTCATACCCCCATGCACTAGTTGTACAAGTTAAAGATTTTTATAACTTTGTTTTCAGAGAAATGTTTATGTAGGGCAGTTGATTTAGAAGCCCTTCTTTTATAACATACATTTTGGATTATGCTAATAAACTTCAGACTCATGGAACCTGTTGGTATACCATAAAATTGAGTAACATTGTACGTCCTGGTTGTGCATTGATTAATACTAAGCTTTAAGAAAATGACTACACTAAGAATAAATATTAAAATTAGAGGCCCAAAGTGGTCTGTTAGTGAAAAGAGTACCTCCAAACAAAGTTCATGGGGTTGACAGTCTAGAAACAAACTGTTTTCCTCCTTAATTTAATGTTAGTACATGAGATTTATTGACACTTGCAAATATATGCTTTTGATTTCAGTGGTTGGTGGCTGGAAGATATCTTAGAAGTGCTTTGGTTTGTTTGTTTTTTGAAATAGAGATAAGAAATAGGAGATTTTTGGTGTTGAATTATTTATTTCTTAGTTGATTGTATTTCTGCGTGTATAGGTTCAATCCAACAAAGTCTTAGATAGCTTATAAGGTCTTTGCTTCTAATTGTATAATATGGACACCAGCTACCTACCTACTTATATCAACTGAAATGGTTAATACTTTTTGTTTACTTAAGAGCATGTGGGACAAGAGAATGGGGCCAAAGTACAGTATGTAAACGGACAAATTAAATTTTTTTAGATCAAGGATTTACACAGTATTTTGTACCTAAAGTTTTTTCTCCATTGGTATTAAAGTGTTAAGTGATTAGAAATTGTGTACAGGTTTAAATTTTTATTTATTTTTATTTATTTTTCATTTTTTAAAATAGAGGCAGTGTCTCACTATGTTACCCAGGTTGGTCTTGAACTCCTGGGCTCAAGCAATCTGCCTCAGCCTAAATTTTTAATATAAAGCTTACCCAACTAAAGGTCGCCTTTGTACCCTCTGTCTAAATTGACAGTGAAACAAAACAAAGTATTACTACAAAGAAGCATATTGGTCCTAACACATTATTACCCTGGCACTATCTGAAAATAGCTAGGAGAGACAGTCATAGGCAGTTTGGCAGTCTTCAGCAGCAAATGTTTGTTCTATGACAGAAATTAAAAATTAAGAGTCATAGTTGTAATTTAGATTGCTTTTGTGTGGCATGAACTCTGAGGGGGCTCCTCAAATAACAGTGGAAAAGTCATCTATAGGTTAGCTTCCACCAGTTCCCGGGTTGTGATGAACCTAGGTATTGATCAACAACCTAATAGAGATATTTGGAATATTTTGTTATTGAAAGGAACCTTAGAGATAGCCAGATTATCTTATGGGCTTAGGATAGTTGATATTTCTTATTACTAGAAAATGTAGTAGCACTTTCCAAAAATCTTAAAGCCAGTTTTCTGGCTGTGAAACAGAAAACAGATATAAGTAAAGTTTTGCTTTTAATTTTTATTTTCATCCTCAAATAAATTAAGCAGTTTTGCAGCAGAATAATCATAAGTTGCTATGCCTAGCCAGTATCTACTCCCATTTCATAACAGTGGTTTTAGGATTAAAGATTGTTTTGTGAGATTTTTACATAATGTTGAACATACTTTTCTTTTTAGTAACACGTTTTTAAAGTTTTGGCTCTTAAAAAATTCAATATTAACAACATATAATTAGTAATGTAAACACATTTTGGCAAAGAGTTGGCATTAATTACATTTGTCAATATAAAATTTAGTAACGGTTCAGGCACTTGGCCAGCATATGAGGAAAGTTTGGTCATGTAAGAAACAATATAGGAGGACAAAGGAAACCAGATTTGATAAGCACTTACTGTATCATATCAGATATATTTATTTGTCATCTCCACAGTTCCTCAGTGAAGTTGATAAGTATTCCTGTCATGGAGCATCTGAGGTTTTGGTATTTTAGGTAAATTGGCTTGGTTCACACAGATACATCTCATAAATCTAGATAAGACTTATCTACACTGTTTCTTGTAAACTGCAGTGTATGATAAACTTGTAGAGAAACTTAAAGTTATTTTTCTTTATACCATCCCTTGGTTCCCATTAGGATTTAAAGCGTCAAAGAAACACGCTTTCATGGTTTATGTTGTGCTATCCAATTTGGTAGCCCCAAGTGGCTAATTAATTAAAATTAAATTTCTCAGTAACACTAGCTGCATATCAAGTGCTCTTCCACATGGCTACCATATTGGACAGTGAACTTTGTAGAGTATTTCTTCAGATCACGAAACTGATGCACTACCCACTGCACCAGTGAGGCGCCTTGTAAAGTATTTTTATCTTCCCTGTTAAACAGCACTGATTCTAGAGGTCAGAGGAGGAGGAGGAAACTTCATTTATTGAGCTTATTATCTCATTTAATTTTCAAACAACCTTATAAGATAGGTAATGTTCCCATTTTACAAATGTGGAAACTGAAACTCAGGTTTTGTCCAAAGTCATGTATCTAATAAGTTGCAACACTAAAAATTAAACCCAGGTTTAACTGGCTTTACAAGGCCATTCCTTCCCCTTGTATTACAACTTCAAATCTATCCAATTTCAGATGTTTTCAGAATCATAATAGATTTTGAAGACTCAGTATAATTTTTAATAATTTGGTTTAATATTACTATAGTGGAATTCTACCAAAGCTATTTTTGTTTGTTTGTTTGTTTATTTTTGAGACAGAGTCTCACTTTGTTGCTCAGGCTAGAGTGAGTGCCGTGGCATCAGCCTAGCTCACAGCAACTTCAAACTCCTGGGCTCAGGCAATCCTCCTGCCTCAGCCTCCCGAGTAGCTGGGACTACAGGCATGCACCACCATGCCCGGCTAATTTTTTTTCTAGATATGTTAGTTAGCCAATTAATTTCTTTCTGTTTATAGTAGAGATGGGGTCTCGCTCTTGCTCAGACTGGTTTCAAACTCCTGACCTTGAGCAATCCCGCCTCAGCCTCCCTGAGAGCTAGGATTACAGGCATGAGCCACCACACCCGGTCCACCAAAGCTGTTTTTATTTATTCTTTGGTATGCCAAAAATCCCACATTCCTAAAACTTAGATATACTGCTGCTCCCTTATTCCATTTAGAGTATTCTTTGACATATAATGACACCATATGTTTTCCGACCTACCTGTTAATTTCTACTGAAAAGAAAAAAGTCACATAAGAAAAACCCCATGAGATGCCTATTATTTAGGAGGTTGGGGAAAGGAGCACATGTGCCTTTAAGTGTTTTTGATCCTTTTAGGTTTTATCTATAGTATGTCCACTTTTTTTTTTTTTTTTTTTTTTTTTTGAGACAGTCTCACTCTGTTGCCCAGGCTAGAGTGCCCATGGCATCATAGCAACCTCAAACTTCTGGGCTCAAGCAATTCTCCTGCCTCAGCCTCCCAAGTAGCTGAGATTATAGGTACAGGCCACCATGCCCAGCTAATTTTTCTATCTTTAGTAGAGATAGGGTCTTGCTTTTGCTCAAGCTGGTCTCGAACTCCTGACCTTAAGCAATCCTTCCGCCTCAGCCTCCCAGAGTGCTAGGATTACAGGCATGAGCTACTATGCCCAGCCTAATACGTCCAGTTTTATATAACACTTTAGTTTGTATAATTACAGTTAAAGCAAGAATTGCAACATAGAGACCCAATGACCTAACCTTACCTGTTCCTTCATGGATGTCCTGAAGTTGATACTACCTAGCTCCTATCTAGCTTCTTGCTTTGAAGCCAACTGTCTGTTGGGCTAATGCCTATAAACATCTATTACCTACAATAAGATAAAAAGCATCTGCTAAATTTTCTGATGATTTTTTATATTCTCCAATTTCTACTGGTTATTTCTACAATACCTACTTGGTTATTAGATGGCTTCAATTTGCTCGGCATTCTACAATACCTACTAGTTATTACCTACAATACCTACTCATCTTCTCTGAGTTCCACATCCTCCCATTGTTTTTAATCTGAGAGGGAATTATATTTGTGTTAAATACTACAGCGAATAATAAAAGGAGAACTTAAAGCCAGTATGTTCCAAGGAAAGGCACAGGCCTGTTAAAAAAAGGGGAGTGGGGGGAGGACCAAAAAAAACCCAGTATAAGACCAGAAGCTGTTATTCAGGGAGGAAAATAGAAGTTGATTTAGTAACATCTGGAATTAGCCATTCAGGTTTTTTAAAATCATTCTTTCAATACTCTGTGACATAGACCACTCCTTTTCCTGTGTACCCATGACAGATAATCACTGTATAACTCCTTACTCTTTTAGAGCCTATATGCAGTTGCCAGATCTTTATTTATTTATTTTTGAGACAGAGTTTCACTCTTTTGTTTGGGCTAGAATGCCGTGGCGTCAGCCTAGCTCACAGCAACCTCAAACTCCTGGGCTCATGTTATCCTCCTGCCTCAGCCTCCAGGGTAGCTGGGACTATAGGCATGCGCCACCATGCCCAGCTAATTTTTTCTAATTTTTTTAGTTGTTTGGCTAATTTCTTTCTATTTATAGTAGAGAGGGGATCTTGCTCTTGCTCAGGCTATTCTCGAACTCCTGAGTTCAAGCAGTCCTCCCGCCTTGGCTTTCCAGAGTGCTAGATTACTGGTGTGAGCCACTGCACCCAGCCACCAGATCTTTAGTAATAGGGTTTCAGCTCCATTTTTAAATACCAAGAAGTGATTCCCTGGATTTTATTACAGTAAAACCTTAAATAAGATACTGTACAAAATGAAGTTAACTGAGTCTTCAAAACAGATAACGTCCCTACCCTCATGGAGTTAATGATCTGTTGAAGAAGACTGGCAGTAAATAAGCATTTTAATGTATAATAATAATCTGTAATTAAATATGCCATGAGGAAAATTAATAGGGTACATAACAGAGAGTAACGAAGGACTTTATTTAGATTAGATGGTTAAGAAAGGTACCTTATTTATATTAGATTGTCAAGAAAAAGGGGTTGACATTTAAGCAAAAAAGTGAACGAAGGAGCCAGCCATGCAAACGTTGGGTGTGAGAATGCTCTGAAGCCAGATTATTGCTATGCTTACTATGCAATTATGCCGAGCAAATTGAAGCCATCTAGCACTGGATCTAGAACTGATAGTATTAGAAACATTCTTATTGGGCCGAGTATGGTGGCTCACAACTGTAATCCTAGTACTCTGGGAGGCTAAGGCAGGAGGATCGCTTGAGGTCAGGAGTTTGAGACCAGCCTGAACAAAATCAAGACCCTGTCTTTAAAAATAGAGAGAGAGAGAGAGAGAGAAACATCCTTATCACCTTTATTGATTTTCAGATTTGACTTTAGCCTTTATTAGTATTAATTCAGTATTTCTTTTTCTATCCTTTTACTTTCAGTATATGTTATATTTTCATTTTTGCTCATAAATAACATAAAGCTGGAATTTTTTCATTAAATTTAGTATTAATATTATGTCTTCTAATAGCTTAATTAGTTTTAATGTTTTATAATTACTGGTATATTGAGGTTCATTTCTACCATCTTATTTTGTGATTTCTCTTTACCTTTTCTTTGCCTCTTTTCTCCACTATTTTTCCTTCTCAGATTGATTTGTTTTGTTCCTTCTGCTTTTGTTTTGTTCCTCTGCTGAGTTGGATGCGTTCTATTTCTACTCTTCTGGTGATTTCCTTAAATTTTTGCTATAGATACTAGCCTATCCTTCTGAACAGTATATGAATTTTAGCCAAACATCATGAATTAGAAAAAGCTGACTTTTTAAGACACTTTACTAACATTTGACAGATTATTTCTTAGTAAATATACAAAACTGCCATGACTACAAATGTGGATAGGGTCCCTTGGAGTTGTGTAAAACATAATCATCTGTTGTGGCACTGGTTAAAAAGCCTTAACTCTAATCCTTCCCCTATCTTATTTTCCACAGTATCACTATTAGACTTGTAGTTCCCCTGTATTTTTTTCAAACTCCACTTCAAAATTCGTTAAATATTATCTTTTTTTAATAGTTGTCATTTAAATTTACCAACATAGTTACCATTTTTAAAAATTAATTATTTCTTGCATCTCATTCCTTTGTATAGAGTTCAATTTTCATTTTAGTGAGGTATGTCTATCCTATAGTTCTTTAATAGGAAAAAATTCATTATCTGTCTCACTGAGGAATAATAATTTGGATTTAGGATATAAAATTGTAGATTGACTATTGTTTACCTCAAATCTTCAATAGTGTTATGCCACTGTCATCTTGTTGATGAGCAGTCTTGATCATAGTTTTGTCTTCCTTTATCTGTTTTTTCCCTTTGGTTGTAGTTGAGATTATTTTCTCTTTGTCTTTGGGGTTCTGTTCTTTTTTTTTTTTTTTTTTTTTTTTCCCGTCAGAAATGGACTACGAATGGGGTTCTGTTCTTTTACTAGGATTTATCCAGGTGTGGATTTGATTTTATTTAACGTGAGCTGGACTCTACTAAAATCTGCAGATTTGTGTCATTTATTTCAGAAAATTTTAACCCATATTTTTTCAGTTTTTGTCTCCCCCATTCTTTATTCCTTCCTCTGGAACTCTTAATAGATAAACATTAGCTTTTCATTCTATTCTTCATGTCTCTTAATCTTTCCTTCTTGTGTTCCATTTCTTAATTTCACAATAATTTTGAGCAAATTTACTATAGTTCTTTAATCTGCTTCTGTTATTTTCCTCTTCTGATACCAGTTCTCCTATGTATTGTATATGGTCACTCCTGTTGTTCTTTATAATTTTTAGTTGTAGTTTATAATTTTTGTTTATTGTGGATATTTCATAAGTGGGGAAAAAAGATAATTTTTATTGTGAACTTTTCTTCAATAGTTACTGGGGTTATTTTTGTTTCCTATAATATTCCTTGAGCCCTAGGTTGTATAAGTATTCCTGGAAAGTGGTTTAGCAAATAGGCCCTCATGTAAGTTAAACAAATGATGTTTTTATTAGGATGTACATTCTCAGGATAGAAAATTCAAAAGGCTATATACAGGCCGGGCGCGGTGGCTCACGCCTGTAATCCTAGCACTCTGGGAGGCCGAGGCGGGCGGATTGCTCGAGGTTGGGAGTTCGAAACCATCCTGAGCGAGACCCCGTCTCTACTAAAAATAGAAAGAAATTAATTGACCAACTAAAAATATATATACAAAAAAAAAAAAAACTAGCCGGGCATGGTGGCACATGCCTGTAGTCCCAGCTACTCGGGAGGCTGAGGCAGGAGGATCGCTTGAGCCCAGGAGTTTGAGGTTGCTGTGAGCTAGGCTGACGCCACGGCACTCACTCTAGCCTGGGCAACAAAAGTGAGACTCTGTCTCAAAAAAAAAAAAAAAAAAAAGGCTATATACAGTGAAGAATAAATCTCCTTCCCACAACTATTCCCAGCTACCATGTTGCCCTTCATAGAGGGAAGGAACCAATCTGAATGTTGTTCCAGAGCTCTTCAGTGCTAGTACAAGCATGTAGATATGTGCTTTTTTCCTACCACACTAATTATAGCATCCTATACATACCTTTGGCAATATTTTAATATCTTGAGAGCCTTTCATATCAGTGTAGAGAGCCATCTCATTCTTTGAATACATGCATAATATTCTGTTGTATGACTAAATCATGATTTAATAGTCCACTGTTAATAAGCATTTAAGTTGTTTCCAATCTCTTGTTATTACATGGTGCTGCAATAATCTTCATGTACATGTCATTTTACACATGTGAGTAAAATTATATTTATAAAATAAGTTCCTAGAAGTAAAATTCCTGAGGCTTAGGGTATAGACATTTTTAATTTGGATGCTTGTTTCTGAATTGCCCTCCAGAGAGGTTGGACCAATTTATACTTCATGAAAATGTCTATTTTTCATTTCCTTGCCAAAAATGTGATATCAAACTTCTTCGGCTTTGTAAATCTGACGGGTTAAATGGTACTCAGTATTGTTTAAATTCACATTTCCTTTTTCTGAGTGAGGTTGGACATCTTTTCAAAAATTTGAGTCACTTGTATTTCCTTTTCTACATAGCATTTAATTCATTTATCCTTTTCCACAGTTTTTGAATCATAATATTGATCTTACGGATTTTAGCTTTTGCTGCAAATATTTTTTTCCAGCTTATTTATCTTTTACTTATTTAAGGTGTTTCTTTAAGCCACACAGAAATTTTTTGTTTTATATATTCAAATTTATCTTTCTTTTATGGCTGCTAAATAAAACCTATGGGTTTTTTTTAGTACTTTTATGGTTTCAGTTTTTTTGTTTTCATTTGAAATTGATTTTGCTTTAAGATGTGAAATAAGGATCCAACTTTTATGGGATAATATTTTTTAAAGGAACACTATCTAGTTATCTCAGCATCATTTCCTAAAGGGAATAATAACCTTTTTTCCTAACACACTAAGTATTATCTCTACTGTTTGTTAATTCCTATAGATATTTGAGTCCATGCTGTTTTTTTCTTATAGAATTCTCATTCTACATGGTTTGGGTAAACTCAGGTTCGTGGCTCAGGCCTGAGGTTTTAATTTTTCGGTGTTCTTTCTGGCCCCCACTCCCCACCCCAATGAGTTCTAAAGCCAAAGCCATGAGTTCAGTCCACAATGTTGCTGAGAACTTTCAACAGTAGTTCAAATTTTAGAAGCAAGTTTGGCTTTTCAGTCTTTTATAGATTCATAGTATTCAAGAGATTATCTAGTTTGGCCTCAACTTTAGACAGGTGAAATAATTTCCCCAACTTATACGTGAGGCATCTAAGGACTGGAAATTGAGATTTGCCCAGTGTCACTTGTTGGGTGGATCCTCTAGTGCTCTGTTGTATCTTGTCTTCTTGAGAGGTATTCTATCAGTTTTTCCATACTTCCTTCTCTCTAAAAGTCTTGGGACTTACTGGACCTAAGTATAAAAAAGTAGTTATATTATCAAAGATGGAGGGTTTTCTGATTGCTGGTTATATAATGATCATCTTATATCATTTTTATCATTTAAATACGTTTTATGGTTTATACTCTGAAGTGCCTGAAGTATATTAACGTTTGCGGGCCATGGAGTAAATACTATAATAGAGTGCTCTAAGAAAAGCTGTATTCTAAAATTTCCATTCCTCTGAAATTTTGGAAATAGTAAAATGCTTAAGTTTTCAGGGTTGTTATTCCATCTTTGGGTTTTGGGGTCTTCTGTGTTTTAAAGTTTATATTCATTGGTTCAGTCAGTAATAAGAGGCAACATATAATGTTATAGATTTTTGTCATCGTTTGTCAAGGAATAAAAAAATCACACTGGTTCTCGTTCTCGTTCTCTCTCTCTCTCTCTCTCTCTCTCTCTCTCTCTCTCTCTCTCTCTCTCTCTCTCTCTCTCTCTCTCTCTCTCTCTCTCTCTCTCTCCCCCTCCCTCCCTCCCTCCCTCCCTCTCTCTCTCTCTCCCTCTCTTTCTTCCTCTCCCTCCCTCCCTTCCTCTCCCCGTATATATCTGTGTGTGTGCATCTTCTGAAAGCACCCATTGCCACAAAACATATGGAGTTCTGTATACTCGCACACACAAAGACATAACTGCTTTAGGGTGGGCTATTTTCTTTTCCCTACATGCCATTCTTGCCTAATTTTAGAAGTTAACATTTTCCCAAAAATAATTAACTGCAATTTAATGAACTTTGGATTTTACTCTGTACATACAGACAATATTGAATTTATTTTTCTAAAGCTTAATACCCTTTTGAATGTCAGTTGAGATAAGGGGGAAAATTTGAAAGTTATAAATCTTGGCCAGTGGTAAATAGTGTTCCATTTTCTTTTTTCTTTTTCTTTTCGAGAAGAGTCTCACTTTGTTGCCTGGGCTAGAGTGGAGTGCCCTGGTGTCAGCCTAGCTCACTGCAACCTCAAACTCCTGGGCTAAAGTGATCCCCCTGCCTCAGCCTCCCGAGTAGCTGGGACTACAGGCATGAGCCACCACGCCCAGCTAATTTTTTTGTTTCTATTTTTAGCTGACTGGCTAATTTTTTTGTTTCTATTTTTTTAGTAGAGACAGGGTCTCGCTCTTACTCAGGCTGATCTCGAACTCCTGACCTCAAGCGATCCTCCCACCTCGGCCTTCCAGAATGCTAGGCCATTTTCCTATATAGAAGACACACTTGCAAGTATAAAATAGTAGCCTAAATTTATATTAGTAGAAGAATGATTAAATTATTATAAGTACATCCATTGGTGGGAAAAATATATGACCATTCAATGAGAATTATTGATAGTTACCTAATATCAAGTAACAATATGGAAAATGCAATGAGAATGAGAAAAGCTGGCCGGGCGTGGTGGCTCACGCCTGTAATCCTAGCTCTCTGGGAGGCCGAGGCGGGCGGATTGCTCAAGGTCAGGAGTTCAAAACCAGCCTGAGCAAGAGCAAGACCTCGTCTCTACTATAAATAGAAAGAAATTAATTGGCCAACTGATATGTATATAAAAAAATTAGCCGGGCATGGTGGCGCATGCCTGTAGTCCCAGCTACTCGGGAGGCTGAGGCAGAAGGATCGCTCGAACCCAGGAGTTTGAGGTTACTGTGAGCTAGGCTGATGCCACGGCACTCACTCTAGCCTGGACAACAAAGCGAGACTCTGTCTCAAAAAAAAAAAAAAAAAAAAAAGAATACTTGAAGTATACCTTTATTTTCATGTTAATGCATCAGTACCTAATAATGCTACTTTTTAAATTATTGCTAATGCCACTTCTAGTTACATACATGAGTTACTCAGAGAATGAGTTTCTTATATCCAATGAACTTTATGGTACAGTGCTGTCAGCAATTCAAATTAATATTCATAAATGTTTAGATTTTTGTCTAAGTAAAACTGATTTCTACTATCAAAAGGTACAAGTACTTTTTGATCCATAACTTTCAGTTTCCTAGCCAGCATGGTGGTGCAAGCTTGCAATCACAGGTACTCAGCTCAAGAGGCTGAGGGAGGCTAAAGCAGGAGGGGATGGCTTGAGCCCAGGAGTTTAAGGCCACTGTGAGCTATGATTGGGCCACTACACTCCAGCCTGGGTGACAAGGCAAGACCCTGCTTCTTTAAAAAAAAAAAAATTTTTTTTTTTAAATGAGGAATTTCTAGGTTTTTTTTGTTTGCTTCTCATTAGAAAATATTTCATTCCAGGCCGGGCATGGTGGCTCATACCTGTAATCTTTCTACTTAGGGGGAGGCCTAGGAGGAAGGATTGCTTGAGGTCAGGAGTTCAAGACCAGCCTGTGCAACATAGTGAGACCTTGTCTCTACAAAAAAAATAGAAAAATTAGCCAGGCATTGTGGCACACACCTGTAGTCCCGGGTACTTGCAAAGCTGAGTCAGAAGGATACCTTGAGCCCAGGAGTTTGAGGTTGCAGTGAGCTATAATCACACCACTACCTTGTGCCCAGGCAATGAAGCAATAACTTTTAGTAGCCAGACTTTACCAATTATATGAAGTAAAATTTTCTCTTTCATTCCCCAGAAATACTGCTACTTTTAAGTATTTGGTCTGTATTATTCCTGGTATTTTTCATGCACATGCAAACACAAATATGCTCATAATGTATTAATATATTCTGTTTTTAATTTAAAGGAAATCATACTATATATTCTTCTGATTGCTTTTTTTTTTTTTTTTTTGAGACAGTTTCACTCTGTTGTCCGGGCTAGAGTGCTATGGCATCAACCTAGCTCACAGCAGCCTCAAACTCCTGGACTTAAGCGATCCTACTGGCTCAGCCTTCCAAGTAGCTGGGACTATAGGCATGCACCACCATGCCTGGCTAATATTTTATATATATTTTTTAGTTGCCCAGCTAATTTTCTTCTATTTTTAGTAGA